>NC_143503.1:25917000-26222875 GCF_051622355.1 Phaseolus vulgaris
ATATTATCATAGAAATAGGCATAATTTTTTTTTGTAATGAAAAATAAGACTCTATCATGGATTTCGACACTGTTCATTGTTATCATAAAATCTTATTAAAGTAACATTTAACGTTGTTGCTAATTATAAGGAATATTTGTTGCAAAATGTCAATCACTTATGCAAATTATATAAGTTGCTTAAAGTAATCTATGTGATAACTTATTTAAGCATAGGTATTTTTACATAAATAGCGCTTAAGCAATTACTTATAGATTTTATCACTTAAAACAAACAAAATATATTTAAGTATGTCAAATAATTAATGTCCTTTGTATTGAGTGTGGAACACTTCAAATAATGTCCGTTTAGGTGTGTAATGTCACATTTGTTTAAGCATTTAAATATTTGCTTAAGCTTGTTAATATTTTTAAGTGTGCAATAAAAACTTAACTTAAATTTAAATTTAAAGCAAATATCATATGAATATAAATCATCATATTGTGATAATAAAATATGTTACATAAATATGAATTGTTTTGCATGTCATAAAATTGGAAGTGATAAATATTTTTATTAAAATAATGTAAAAAATGATTAAATTGAAAATGAATTGATCGTCATTTGAGTTATCATTGTTATCATGTTGCTTTGTTATAAAACGAGGAGATTTGGTATAGTGAGATTCGATGGATGTGGTATTAATGAGATTCGATGGATGAATTAAAAGTTAAGCATATAGATTGTAAATTGAGTCATTTTCTCTCTAAACAATCGTGATTTCAATTATTAACATTTTCTTCAAATAAGTTGGACACAAGATATATCATTTGTTCAAATTCACCTTATGTGATAGCATTTGAAGAACTTGAAAAAAAGAAGAAAAATGTCTAAATTTTTCACCCTCTAAATTTAGTCCAGAAAGTCGCCTTATTTTGTTAAATCCTTTGACAACATCGAAGAATATGTCATCATTAAATGGATGTTTGAACATATCATTTGTTCTGAGAGAATTTTCTGTCAAAGTGGGATTCAATATTAAATAATGTTCAAGTGTGCATATGAAGTAATGTATCAAAAGCTTTTAATGGTGAAACAATTATCTAATTTAAATTATATTACATGCCTAAGGATGACAATGCGGGATGACCCACCCTGCATAGAATATGCGTGCTGATTTTACTAGTCCGCCCTACATAAGGGTTGGCCCGCGGGCTGACCCACATAAGAAATATATATTTTTTAAATTAATAAAAAATAATTTTTAAATAGGATTATGAATAAATTTAATTATTTTTTTAATTTAGATGCATTAGGTAAATGATCTCACAATATTATTCTCACTACATATACGTAATAAGATGTGAGTACAAATTTTGAAATGTGAAATATGAGAGTGAATGAAGAAAATATGGGAGTGTAAAAAGAAATTTCTAGAATTGTAAGTTATGCGGGCCAGCCTGTCCCGCCCTGCACTTGGCCGTGCGGGCTGCGGGTGATGCAGGACGGTAGACAACCCGCCTCATATTTTTCTTAGTGGGTTGCGATTCGTCCCACATAGTCCACTCCGCTTTGCCATCCCTATACATACTATTCTCTTAAACATGCTTTGAATGCAACACTACAAAAAAATCATTAAATACAAATTAATTTTAGAAAAAAAAAATAGTTATTATATTGACTAAATTAGATACTATTTTATAGACTAAGAAATTATTAGTATCCGAAGTAGTTTTTATTATTAATAAAAAAAATTATGAACTACATTATAAATTGGTATTCAATTAGCTACCAATTACAAATAACTCTATTTTTTAAATGATCAAATTTCATAATATCATTTTTTCACTTCTTTTTTATTTTACTTACAAACTAATTTTTATAAATTGTCACATATTCCAACATATAATTTTCAGTGATATTAATAAATATAATTTTTTATTTTTATTTCTAGAAAAAAAAGGTTTTGAAAGCCTACAATTTATTAAGGTTCACAAAATATATAACTATGTACATATGTATATTATTTTTATAGTCATATATAAGACGGCACAAGGAATTTATTTGTCAAAATTGTAATAATTAAATAAGTAACAAATTTTATAACAATTCTATGGAGTGTCGTTTAATAACTTCGTAATTGTAAAGACCAAATTTAGTTAGAATGGGGGATTTCTTTTTGCACCTCATAGATATGAAAAGTGTCTTTTCTATTATATAATCTAAAAGTTATTTTTTTTAATAAAAAAGGTTCTACATTATGTAGTATGGAAAGTACTTTTAACTTTAAATTATACAATTTAAAAAAATTTGCATTAATTTTTTTTCCTTATTGTATAATTTAAAAGTCAATTTTTAGTTCTAAACTACAAAGTCCAAATTTTCATTTTTTGCATGAGAAAGTTTCTAAATTCCACAATTCAAAAATTATTTTTTCTCAAAATAGTTTTCATATTGTATAGTTCGGAAGTGTCTTTCAAAAGATCAGAAGGACTTCCATCAAAATGTAATGTAATATGATAGGTTAACCTTTTCTAAATGAAGAAAATATGAGAAATAGAAAATGTAGGATGAGCAGGAAGAAACCATGGGGTGCAAGAAGAAATATCCTAGTACACATAAGAAAACAATTCAAACACACTCTAGTTTATTTTGCCAGTTGGGCAAGCATTTTAGGCCCAGAATTAATTGGATTGGGCCAAAAATGTAAAGTTTCTCTTTTGGACTGTTTCTTGAACCTCCATATGGAGGTGCAGGAAGAAATAGTCTCTCTTTTGTCATGTACCATATATGGTATTGACCGAAGGCAATTGTTTCTTGCACCCAACACTTTTGAACCTGCACCAACACAAATTTAAAAATTCCAAAAATACCCTTTATTTTGGAAATGAAAATCTGGAATTGAAAATAATGCACTCCGGAAAATAGATCCGGAAGAGATTATTGTGTTCCGGATATAAAAATCCGGAAACAAAAAATAAAAAATCCCATTCCAGATAAAAAAATCCAAAACTGAAAATAATTCATTTTGGAAAAAATATCCAGAAGAGATTATTGTGTTCTGGAAAAGGGAGTTCGAAATGGTATTTTTATCTTTTCCCCTTTTATTGAGTGTAGTGTTATAGTGGAGGAAGTAATTGCCTTAACCGAAACACGTTCCTTTTTTTTTTTTTTTTAAGAAATTGAATAGCCCAAGTCTTATATACATTTCAGGTTGATTCTCTCTGCATCATATCAATTCAGATCTGCACCCAATACACTAACATGAAATGTCTATTTTGTCCTTAATAATTTTAAATTTTTGTCTTTCGTGTATTCATATCCGTAAGTCAAATTACAAAGTTCCAGATATACAAATCTAGAACTAATATGTCACTTCTGGATTTCACCGTTTGGAAGCTTATTTGGAGGTTTTTTGACCATGATGGGGTTAATTTTTTTGGTTTTTACCAAAATGGGTCCGTATAAAAAAAATTACAAATTTAGGCAAGTCGTGCCAATTCGGCACGACTTCATATACAGAAATCGTTTCAATTAGGCACGACTTTTGCCATGTCATACTGAAGTCGTGCCAACTTGACACGACTTCTGTCCCGTCATATTGAAGTCGTGCCAACTTGGCACGACTTCTGCCTTGTCATACAGAAGTCGTGCCAACTTGGCACGACTTCTACCACGTCATTTTTTTTTTAAAATTTATTGTTTATATATTAGATAGTAAGTTATGTAATGTTAAAAATTAATTTAATACATAATTTTCTAAGAGTGTTAGTTTTAAGGAACAAAAAATTGGATAATCGTGTATGGATCATATTTGACGGTAATGTAATACAATAACTTGATTATTTGATTAATTAAAAATGAAGAAAATTGTTATTGAATTTGGAAATAAATAGATAAATGAAAACTTATTATATTTGGAAAATAAATAGAGAATTATTGTTGTGAATTTGCAAAATAAATAGCTTGAGAAGTAATGATTTTACAGAACACGTAATGATGAGAATAAATTAATTTTTAACATTACATAACTTACTACCCAATATATAAACAATAAAATAAAAAATAAAATAAAAAATTATGACATGGCAGAAGTCTTGCCAAGTTGGCATGACTTCAGTATGACAAGGCAGAAGTCGTACCAAGTTGGCACGACTTTAGTATGACATGACAGAAGTCGTGCCTAATTGGGATGACTTCTGGATATGAAGTCGTCCTAATTAGGCACGACTTGCCTAAATTTGTAATTTTTTTTAAACAGACCCCATTTAAGTAAAAACCAAAAAAATTAACCCCATCATAGTAAAAAAACCTTATTTGGACAACATAAATGAGTTCCAAATCTCAATCCCCAGCATCATTTACAGCACACCATTCCGGATATGAAAATCCAGAACTCATAACTCACTTTTGGATATGGTCATCCGGAAGCTTAAATGAAATATGAAAATGACGTTCTGGATTTTAAAATCCGAAATGTATAAAAATGATTTCCAGATATTGAAATCCATAAACAAATGTGTGAAAAGGATAGAATGAGATTTTAAATTTTTCGTTGGATGCGAGTCAAAATTGATTGGATACTGGAATCAATTGCCTACATTTCATAGGTGCTATTATTCTTCAACTTCAACTAATTTTAGATAGAGTTTAATATTTTAGATGAATACTCTCTTTTTAAATGCTAAATATCATTAAAATGAGTTGTATTTTGTTAATAAAATCTTTTTTATATGTATATATCTGAAATCAAACACAAGTAACATGTTTAAAAAACTTAACTTCCTGTTATTTTTTTTTTTGAATTTTTGGGAAAATCTTAAATTTTTTTAAATTGTTTTAAGGAAAAAGTGGTGAAGGTATACCACATGGTATAATCTCCAATAAAAGGTTACAAGTGAAGACAAACCTTCTATCAGTGATCACTTTATCTCATTTCTCCACCATACAACACTAATTTTGTCACGAACTTCTACTACCAGCACAAGCTAACATTTTCTTCTACCTTCCAAAAAACACCATGAACCTAAATCTCCAATAACCAACCTCTCAAATTTAGTGACAAAAGGGTACTCACTAAAACAGAAAAAATGTCATGCAGTGGTAGCTTGGGTTATGGAGGGGCAACCTGCTTGAGCAATGTTCAGCGCACAAAGAAGCAGCAGCAACCACTGAGAAACAGTTTCATGGGCACCAAAAGTGTTGCAGTGATGAAGGGTTGGAGAGGAAAAGATGGTTACAGCAACACATCCAAAAGGGTAGGGGTTGTGCAGTGTAGAGGGCTAGGAGACTTCGTTGGAGGGGACTTGGTATGGCTTGATATTGATCGTTGGCTTTCAGATGTTGAAGAGCACAAAGCACTTGCAATATACCCTCCTCACGAGGGAGGCTATGAGGGGCGTTACTTGTCACGTCTCATACGTCAAGGCTACTATTTCCTTGACCTCTCAGCTCGTGGCCTTGGTGACCCTGAAACCACCCTCACCAAGATTCACCCTGTTTACCCTGTGAGTTTTTTCACAAGATTCTTGTTTCTAGTTGCTTAACCATTTTTGGTTGCTTGTTCTTCATGGATGATTCTATGTTAATGTTAGTCTCTAATTGCCAATGATTTTGTGATGAATCTCAGCCTCATGTTGGAAAGCAGCCAATAGCAAGGTGGTATTATCCTCCAGAAGTTGATTACAGATTAGAAGCATTGCCACCAAATGCCAAAGGATTGGTGGTGTGGATACTTGAAGCCAAGGTGTGAGGATTATATCACTTCTTTACTTGTATTTGAATACATATGTTTTAGACTAATAGCCAAATTACACTTTCAAAAAATTATTTTGTATTTTCTTAATTTCTAAGGCCAAAATGACTGTATATAGGACCATTGTTTTCAACTCCTACCTACTGCTCGGTCAATTCCTAATCTTAGCATTGTTTTCTATCTGGTTTTCAGTCTCATTTGGTATAAGTCTTGAGGATGGGTAAGTGCAATTACTCCTCAAGTCAGTGTAATCTTAGTATTTAAAGTGAACAGTTATAAGAAATTATTCAAACGTAGTACAATTTCAATAATTAATATCAAAATGTAATTCGTTTTGAAGTCACAATTTGCTCAGTAAAAGTTCATATCTACAGTGAATACTGAATTCTAATAGATTGACACTAAACTTCTTACTATTGATAAAGTATCGAAATTAAAGTCTTCCATTAAAGTACCCCATTACGGAATGCTATCATTGTTATGTGTAAATATGTGTTATCTTCCACAGGTACTCTCTAAGGCAGAACTGCAGTTCCTAGCTTTGCTTCCAACACTTAGGCCTAACGTGAGGGTCATTGCTGAATGTGGAAACTGGTAAAGCTAACCTTCTGAACCTTTTGTTATTGTAGTTTTTTCTTTTGTTGTTGTTGTTGCTTGTGTCTAGAAATTATCAGTGCTTTCTGCTGTAAAACTTGTGCTTGATAAGCTTGTTAGAACGGCATGAAAAGTAGCATATAACATTTATTTTGTTTTCACTAAAAAGGTGTGGAACTAAGGAGAACAGAACAGAACATAACATTGTTACATCCATTCTACAACAACACAAACATCCCAAATGCTTCTTAATTTTCACCTTTATATTGCTTTGCTTCCTATTTGATATTGGTCTCATGTGATGATCAGGAGAAAGTTTATGTGGAAGCCACTGAAAGAAATTGCAGGACTAACTACCAGTGAGGAAGCTTAATGGTGCTTCACTGCTACTTATCATTCCTTATATCCAACCATCAACAATCAAGTACAAATATTCATTTTACCTTCTCCAATTTAAGGCTTTACATAGCTGCAGATAAGTGATATAAGAAAGGAAGAGAGAGAGATATAGGAAAAATCAAGTTCCTTGTAAATAATTATATCTGTTTGTCATGAGTGACATTTTAATTCTCAAGATTTAATTTTGGCCAAGCACATAGATCTCCTGAAAATCTGATATCCTGAAATTTCATTGTGATATTGTTCAGAATAAATCATTTGATCTGATACTTAATCCTGTCTCTTCTTCTAGTCTGTTTTAAGTTCTAAAGAGTATAATGGTGGCTTTGTAATGGTGTAGTTTCCTGCAATTTTTATCCCTCAAAAACCTTATGTCATAAACAGTTGAATCAATTTTTATAATCTGTGTTCACATGATTGATTCTGTTATCACAATATGTTTCAATTTTTCCATGAGCTTAATTACTTGTAATCATTCATGAGGTATGTTAATATCAATTTTTAATTCAATTCACATCATAAAATTACCAATGCATCATTATTTCCAAAATCATGACTCATTCAATATTCAAGGTAATTTTATTCGGCCGGTTTACTAAACGAATTTAATTGTTAAATTTTTAATTACTCTTGGCATGAGTTGAGAATGATCAAACTAAGAGTTCCATAGGTTAACAACTATCTTTCTAGCACTCCCATTTCATGAGCTAACTTGTTTTTTTTTCACACATACCCTTCTTCTTTCTTGTTGTGGTGATTATCTCACTTCTTCCTCGTTCAGTCCTTTATCCTTTATATGTGGGAGAGTCTCTCGGTATGGTACGTGATCATTGTACAAGATTTCTGCATGCACTCTCCTCATCTCCTTCAATTCTTTCAGTATAAAGTTAATTTCTGGTTCGATCAATAGTCAAATACTCTTCCTTCGAATTTCAATTGAGTTACGAGTCAAACACTTCTCAAACCAAGATCTTAGTACTCTTTCGTTCAAATTCTGATTGAGTCACAATCCAAATAGATATTTCTAACTAATTTTTTTGAGAAAATTTTCTTTATAAAATACTTATAAATCTTGCTAAGAATAATAATTTGCAAGAAATTGCATTTTAATAAAATTGAGAAGAAATCTACAATTTATTTGTCTGTGATTTTTTTATTCTTTTTGCAGAAAAATAAAATATAGATTATTTTGTTATAAGCATTTTATTAGTCTTTTGTATATTTTTTCTTTATGTATTTAAACATGTAAAGCTTTTTAAAAATATTCTTAATCTTAGACATTTCTATTAAAATTATCATAAACTACAAATATTATTAATAAGTTGATAAAACTATAGTTTCATATAATTTATATGAGATAACTTTACATCCTATTAAAATAAATATAATATACAAAACTTTCAAATGGTTGGAAGGTGTTTGTGGGATTTCAGCACAGTATTCGTTTTCCCAAACGTTTGTTCTCTCTTCTCCTTCAAAAATGTCTAGTTTTGGACCTCCTTTTTCCAAACTAATGAAAATGCTCACACTGCCTTTTCAATTTGTTGTTTTCCTTTTTCTTTTTTATCTAAGTTAAAAATATTAATTAAGAAATAGATTTTAAATTTAACTTAATTTTATAAAATTAATTTATAAAATAAAATAATCGATTTATAAGAGGAGGTTTATATCTACTTATATTATGAAATGTTTTTATCTACTTATATTATGAAATGTTTTTATCTTTATCAATATCTCCAATAAGATAATTCATTATATATATATATATATATATTTATTTTTTTATCTCAATATGCAAAGTCTTTTGCTTTGTATAAAACTATAAAAAAAATTGTTTTTTCCTTTTAAATTCTTTGTTGTGTAAGCTTATTTAAGCGAGAAAATATTTTAATTAGTTCTCTTTCAATTTTATCTTATTTTTTGTATTGTGAAATTTGGATTGATGGGATTTTGCCAAAAATTTAACTATAATGTTGTTTAGTAAAAGTGCATAAAGAACTTTTCAAATAATTTGAGAAATATGTTTGTCTCTTTTAATCTGACTTGATTTTGTAACTTGTAGAAATTTATTGCTTAGAGCATTAAAGTTCTGACCTTGATTTCTCAACTTACAACCACATCCTTTTCTAAGCAAGCTTTTTAAATTAACAAAATTAATTAAATAATGCGTGTTATTTTATTGATCAAGAACTTATCTTTCTCCCTTTCTTTTCAATTAATTAATTAAGGACTTGTTTCAGTTATGAAAAAAATAATGTCTCCTAATAATTGAAGCAAGCTTTTTAAATTAGCAAAATTGATTTAATAATGAGTGTTATTTTGTTGATCAAGATCTTCTCTAGTTTTGGACCTCCTTTTCCCAAACTAATGAAAATCTCACATGATAAGTGTCTAATTTTAGTCATATTTCATATTAAAATATAGATACTTATGAGGATTTATTGCTAATTTACATATAAAATAACTCCTAATTCATGAATTTATACTTTTTTACATTTTTTATGATCTTTATTTGAATAAGAGTATTTTATTCCCAAATTTGATTTTAATTGCAAATTTCTAGGGAGGATTGAAGATTTGGAGTAGAGGAGAATAATTTGAGCTAAAAAGAGAAAGCTGGAAGGTCCCATAATGGAAAAAGATGCAGAGAAAGATTGAGCTTTTTTTATGTTTTATTTCTACTTATAATTATGCGAGGGATCGATAGTTAGAGAACATTCCTAAGGATTTTATATGCGAGAAATCGATATAAATGATTTTTATACGGGCATCAATTTCAATCAAAGAACAATATTGACTTGCTAATCAAAATACATGAGACCAATTGAAATCTAATCCCTATTTTTCCAATTGAAACAACTAATTCTTTGTTTGTGTTCTTATTGATCAGTGCCAAAACAATCACTTCAAAACTCTTTTTTTATTGTTCTGTTGTTATATTTAGCGAATATTGTAATCGATAATTCACTATTCCTTGTGGGTTCAATATTCGTCTTTAGAAACAATTATTGCTTCTGACAAACTGTGCACTTGCCGTAAAAAATCATCAAGTTTTTTACTACTGAAAATGCTCACACTGCCTTCAATTTGTCGTTTTATTTTTTCTGGGAATGATTTTTTTAGTTATCTTTTCCTTTTTATCTAAGTTAGAAATATTAATTAAGAAATAAATTTTAAATTTAACTTAATTTTATAAAATAAGCTAATCAATTTATACGACGATGTTTACATCTCTTATACTATGAAATGTTTTTATCTTTATGAATATTAAAAAAAAATAAAAATCATTGCATATATATATATATATTTACCGGAATATGCAAATACTAGTCTCTTTTGCTTTGTATAAAACTATAAAAATTTGTTTTTTCCTTTCAAAGTCTTTGTTGTGTAGGCTTATTTAAGGAGAAAATATTTTAATTATTTCTCCTTCAATTTCATCTTATTTTTTTTTATAGTTAAAGTTGGATTGATTGAATTTTTGTAACAACGTTAAAAAAATAATAATGCAGAGAACCTTTCATCCCATTAAAGTAGTTTTTCTTTTATTTCTATTCTATCTCTTTCTCTCTCTAATTCTCTTTCTTCTTTCTTAATTTCTTCCAATCTTCATCTATTTTAAAATCTGATCAAAACACGTTGTAGTTGAAGAGTTAAAAGAACATTTCATTCCGATCAGATTTTCAAACCGAGAAAGTTTATTTTGACTTTAAAGATCCTTTGGTTCTCTGTTTTTTTTTTAGGATTTAGTCATCAATCTTGGTATGGTCGGTTGAGAAGAGTAATTCTCTCAACTTATTCTATTATATACTGAATTTTTGTTATGTTTGGATAACTTGCATTAGGCCCTTAAATTTTGAAGCTTATCCAGATTGGGAGGATAAAATTCTATAAGTTGCTTGGAAAGGAAGCAATTAAGGTAAGGGAAGCTAAATTTAATTTTTAATAGCACCCTAGGCTAAAATATCTGGATGTGGAGGGGACGTGGTCTCAATATTCAATTTCTCTTGTAGGGATGTTGTGTCTTTATATATTGTGTCGTTTGTTTATATGTTATTTAAACTTGTAAAAATATTAGATTTTGATGGTTTAGTATTTAAGTGTTGTTTTTTTTGTTGATAAAAAAAAAGTGTTGTTTTTTTATGTTAAATAGACTTTTGAATGTTGTAGATCATGTTTTGAATGATATTGTATGATGAAAATTGTATGAAATTGAATTCATACATTTTGGATAATGTATGGACTGATGTTTGTTGTGTATTAAGTATTGATGTTTATATGGTAACAGAGATCTCCGAGCTTCACGGATGATCTAAGTCACATAGACTAAGATATCAGGTTGTGAGAAGCTGATGGGGGAGTTCATGCACACCGTGACATATGAGATGCATGACTTGGGTTGCATTAAACTTACCCTGGTAGGACTTACTTAATACGGATCTTCCGGAAGGCGTCATATGTTATTTTGTTTGTTGAATATCCTGGATGTGTAGATCCATGTGAGATCTATGTGATTGTTTTACGTTGAGATATGAAGAAGATTGAATAATTGAGAAATTGATCAATGTATTTTAGTTTTCTCCTTTTGATTTAATTGTGCATTTATAAAATTTTATTTTCACTAACTTACCCTTGTTTTTCTTGTTGTGTTGTGAACTGCGATGACAGTATTACGTACACGAGCATATCATACATGTATTGTTGGAGGTTTTGGAGGGCCTTAAAATGATCTTTTGAATCTTAAATTGTAAATATTTGTATTTTTATAAGTACTAATCATGTAATAGAAATCTTTTGAAAAACTTTAAGTTTGGATAAAAATAGGTAAAACTTTTATTGTAATAGTTAAACTATAATTTAATAAAAGTGCATAAAGAACTTTTCAAATAATTTGATAAATATGTTTATCTCTTTCGATCTGACTTCACTTTGAGAAATTTATTGCTTAGAGCATTAAATTCTGACCTTGATTTCTCAACTTACAACCACATCCTTTACGGAGCAAGACTTTTTAAATTAACAAAATTAATTTAATAATGCTTGTTATTTTATTGATCAATATCTTATCTTTCTCCCTTTCTTTTCAATTAATTAATTAAGGACTTGTGTTTCAGTTATGAAAAAAATAATGTCTATCCTAATAATTGAAGCAACTTTTTAAATTAGCAAAATTGATTTAATAATGAGTGTTATTTTGTTGATCTATCTTCTCTATATATCTTTCTCCTTTTCTTTCCAATTAATTAATGATTTGGGTTTGAATTATGAAAAAAAGTAATGTCTATCCTAATTACATTTTTTAATAAAATAAATAAATCTATTCATTGCTAAAACTTTATATGTAAATAAAACAGCTAAATTTCCTTTATTTATAAAATTATAGAGAGAGAGTGTAGAGATAAGTTAGAACAACGGAATGGAAGGAATGATAAATGTGAATTTTTTTATCTTTAAATGGAATTTATAATTTTCTTTGATTTTGATAATTATAATTTTTAAAAATTTTAAATTTTAGATTTCATTTAATAGAATATCGAAATAAAATTTCAAAATTATTAAAAATTCAACATTATTAAAAATTCAAAAAAAATCATACTTTGATTATGCCAAATCTAAAATTAGTCTTTAAAAGTTATTTAAAACTATATAATTAATATAACTTTTTTTTACAATATACTCTATTATTATTGATTAAAATTTAATAAAAAACAAGATAAAGTCATTGAATAAATTGTTATAAACTCATCCATATTCATATTTAATCCGTATGATAATTATAGATTATTGGGTCTGTATAATATCTTAATAGCTTGATTCGATTATTGAATTTTAAGCTAACTTTTTTAGAAATACAAGTTAATTACTTTTCAGTATTAAAGTGTCAATATTAAACGGTAAAAAATCTATCAGTATATTCAATACTATTCTTCAAATATCTATATTTTACTGCCCAAACTAAAAGTAATTCCATACTCTAGAGTAATAGGTGATAACTTTTTAGGGCAAAAGTAATAATTGTCCCCAAAGGACGGATATCGATCCCACAAGGAACATCAGTGAATTATCGAGTACAATAATCGCTAAATATAAAAATAGTACAATTAAAAGAGTTTTGAATTAATTGTGTTGACACTGATCAATAAGAAAACAGAAAAAGAATTAGTTGTTTCAATTGAAAAAATAAGGATTAACATGTCAATATTAAATTCTTTGATTGAAATTGATACCCGTATAAAAATCATTTATATAGATTCCTCGCATATAAAATCCTTAAGAATGTCTCATAACTATCAATCACTCGCATAATTATAAGAACAACTTAAAACAAATGTCAGACGTTTAATAACAATTAACATTTCAAGTCTATTCCTAACATTCAAATAAGTCTATTCCTAGCATTCAAATATGTTAAGTATTGTTGTTTAGGTCCGAAATAACAATCTTTATCTAGTGCTTCATTTGCTGGATCTGCCCCCTAAATAATAGAACTTGTCCCCAGGTCAAAATATATAACATAGGTTGGGTTTCCCTTGAAATTCTCCATGGTTTACTAGTTGAGCTTATTTGATAGAAGTGATTGGCTAGAAAGAATTCCCTAGCCACTTCATTACTAAACCCATATGTTCTCTCTCAACTGGTGATAGGTACGGTCATCATCTCTCAATCTTTTCTAACTTCTCCTTTCTTCTCTTTTCTTTATTTTTAACTTCTATTCTTCCATGTTGTCTTCTCAATTGCTCAATTTATAAAAACTTGTTTTCTTAATATCTTAAGACAACTCAAGCAAAGATTAGTATAACAAGCAAATAGTTTTTTTTTTTTAAATGAAATAAAGAAAAACAGAAAATTTAAAATAACAAAAGAAAGAGAAATAAATAGTAAATGAAAAACAGAACAAAAAAATAAAATAAAAGAAACAAAAACTTACTTAAATAAAAACTAAAAACTAAATAAAATAATAAAACTATAATTTTTAACAAAGAGAAAAATAAAATAAAAAAAAACAAGAATAATATATAAAAACTAAAAAAATACAAAATAAAAAAAAATAAAAATAAAATAACTAACTAACTAAGAAAACTAAAACAAAATATATAGATAGAAAAAAAACTTGCGTAAAATAAAAACTAAGAATGAAATCAAGAAAAATAATAAAACTAAAAATAAAAATAAAATAAAATAAAATAAATAACTAAATAAATAACTATTAAGAAAAATAAATAAAATAAAATAAAAATGAAACAAAAATAAAACAGAAACTAATAGTAATAAATAATAAATAAATAAAAACTACGCTAAACGTAAAAATAAAATATGATAAAACAAAATCCAAATCAAAATAAAATAAAAATAAGAATAAAAACAAAAATAAAATCAAATAATTACAGTGAAAAAACGTAAACAATATAAAAACAAAAAAGTAAAGAATAAAATAAAATATAACAAAACAAAATCAAAATAAAATAAATAAAGTAAACAAATAAAAAAAAAACTTAAAAGAAAAAATATTAACATAAAAATAACAGTTTTACAAAAAAAACAAACATATTCACATTAAAAAAAACTCTTTACATATTCAAAACTAGAAAAAAAAACAAAATCTTTACAAAAATAAAAAATAAAAAATATACAGATCTGAAAACAAAAAAAAACAAAATTATTCACATCTAAAAAAATAGTTAGTATATTCACAATATTTAAGAAATTATACTCAACAATTCAAACCTGTTCCCCGGCAACACGCCAAAAGCTTGATGACTTTTTACGGCAAGTGCACCGCGTTTGTCAGAAGTAATAATTGTTCCCTAAGGACAGATATCGATCCCACATATCAGGTACAATAATCGCTAAATATAAAAACAGAATAATTAAAAGAGTTTTGAATTAATTGTGTTGACACTGATCAATAAGAAAACAGATAAAAAATTAGTTGTTTCAATTGGAAGCATAAGGATTAGTTTCATCTATCTCACTCTCAAGTATTTTGATTAGCATGTCAATATTAAGTTCTTTGATTGAAATTGATGCTCGTATAAAAATCATTTATATTGATTCCTCGCATATAAAATCCTTAAGAATGTCCCCTAACTATTAATCCCTCGCATAATTATAAGAACAACTTAGAACAACATAACTTAGACGTTTAATAGCAATTAACATTTCAAGTCTATTCCTAGCACTCAAATATGTTAAATATTGTTGTTTAGGTCCAAACTCTACAAATACCTCCCGGTCAGATTTAATATTCTCAATTTGTCACGGAAAATTAAAAGTAAAACAACAATACCAATAATCAATCAAAAACTGAATATTAATATATAAGATATCACATCAATACATAAGAGTTTGAACAGATTACTCCCAATCCCAAAGAGTAGAATTAGCCATGCATACTTCTATCACCTTCCATTCTCTCAATTGATTACAAATTACAATTCACTCTATGTGGTGTTTTCCTCTCAATCTGGCACACTAGGGTTGAGCCTATAGCCCTCTATTTATCCTAGTTTTTCTAGGGTTAGGTTGCTTCCTGTGTCGCGCGTTAATGAGTTAAATGATAAAATATAAAAAATGACAAATCTTTCTTTGCATCTTTTTTCATTCTAGGACCTTCCGGCTTTATCTTTTTAGCTCAAATTATTCTCCTTTATTCCAAATCTCCAATCTTTCCTAAAAATGTATAAATTCATAAATTAGGAATTATTTTATATATAAATTCGTAACTGTTAATGAAATTAGGCACTTATCCATAAGCACCTCTAACGCTAAACTCCAAAGTTAAAGTATATCCAATGCTATTCTTCAAATATCTATATTTTAATTTTACACATTTTCTCAGCATCCAATCTCTTTCTTCAAATATCTATATTTTAATTTTACACATTTTCTCAGCATCCAATCTCTTTCTTCAAATATCTATATTTTAATTTTACACATTTTCTCAGCATCCAATCTCTTTCTTCAAATATCTATATTTTAATTTTACACATTTTCTCACCATCCAATCTCTTTCTTCAAATATCTATATTTTAATTTTACACATTTTCTCAGCATCCAATCTCTTTCATTATTGTGCTTCTCTATATATAAAGACACACATGTTCTATATCAAACCACAACAGAGCTTGTATGTGATTTAGTCTGCACACAAGAGGTGTTTTCTAACCATGAAGCTTGAATTTGATTCTCAGTTTTTGATATCTGTTGTATTTCTTGGTTTTGTTGGGCTGTTATGTTATCTGTACACTTTGTTAGTGGAGAAGCCAAATAGGCTTCGTTCTAAGCTAATGAAGCAAGGCATCAATGGTCCACCTCCAACTCTACTGCTTGGAAATCTTTTGGAGTTAAAGAAAGCTCAGTCTGCCACTTCAAAGTCTTCTTCTGAATTCCCTTCCTCTCACAACTGTGCTGCTCTTCTCTTTCCATTGTTTAATAAATGGAGAGATCAATATGGTATGTTTCATTCTCTTAATATATCAAGTTCATTACTTAGTTTCAGCATTATCAATGAAACCTATCAGTATTAGAATTTCAGATTGCTGGGGTACTAGCTCAAATAAACTGCTTATAGGTGTAACTTGGATATATAGGAATCCATTTTTTCACTACTCTCCAATCAGAGTAGTAATTGCATAGTATTGTGTTATTTAGATAACAAGTACGTATGCAGGATTTCTCACCTTCAGTTTATGTGTACATTGATGTTGCAAAATAGTTTGACTGATTTGAGAATCACCATGTTTCAAATATCTTGTGTAAACAGGTCAAGTGTTCATGTTTTCTCTTGGAACCATTCCAATATTGTGCGTGGACCAACCAGACATAGTGAGAGAGTTCAGTGTATGCACATCCTTGGACTTGGGGAAGCCTGCATATCAATTTAAACAACAACGGCCTTTGGTGGGAAAAGGAGTTTTATATTCAAATGGGGCAGAATGGGTCCATCAAAGAAAGATCGTAGCTCCAGAACTATACATGGGAAAGCTTAAGGTATATAAGGTTTTCATTTTGCTTGATATTCACATATACTTGATTACATTGGCTCCTAACTTGCAATAACTTTATTTTTTGTGCTCCCAAGGGAATGATGAATATAATTAGCGAGTCTGCTGTATCTGTGCTAAACTTGTGGAGTAATAAAATAGAAGCAGAAGGTGGAGTTGCTGACATCAAAATTGATGAGTGCTTAAGAAATTTCTCTGGGAATGTTATTTCAAGAGCATGCTTCGGAAGCAGTTATGCCAAGAGTGAAGAAATTTTCTTGAAACTCAACACTCTCCAAGAGTTGTTGTCCTGGAAAAATATGTCCAAATGTATCCCTGGCATGAGGTGCAGTGCAGTTTTTCTTTATATAGCACCAAAAATATTGTTGTTATATTGTCCTTTCCATTTTTCAATTTAAGATTAATTTACTTGTGCTTGTTTACAGCTACCTTCCAACAAAGACGAATAGAGAAATATGGACATTAGAAAAGGAGGTGAATGAAAAGATACTCAAGGTGGTGAAGGAAAGAAAGAAAAGTTCTTTTCATCAGAAGGACTTGCTGCAAATGATTTTTGAAAATGTTAAGGATAGTAACCTAAGTAAAAATGCCATTGAAAATTTTGTTGTTGATAACTGCAAGAATATGTACTTGGCCGGTTTTGAGTCAACTGCAGTTGCAGCTACATGGTGCCTGATGCTGTTGGCCTCAAACCAAGATTGGCAAGATCGTGTTCGCACTGAGGTGCTGGAAATTTGCAATGGAAGAATCCCAGATTTAGGTATGCTTGGTAAGATGAAGCAGGTAAGATCCTTTGGCAACATACACTACAAAAACAAGTTATATACTAGTGGTTTCAAATTGAGTTAGCCTCCCCAATGATATATCCTTTAGCATAACAAAGTTGTTGTTCTATACTAACAGTATGCCATGTATTATATCCTCTCAACAACTGGTTTGTTGAACTCAGAATTTTCCGTAACAGCAAAAGAACAACATAAATTAAAGAGAGAGAGGACTAGAAAAGAACAAGCAAAGAAACATATTATTGCATCATGCCAAAGTGAGGCAAAAAAGGTATATACACAATAAAAAGAAAAACAAACAGACAAAACCATCTCTTAACAAATTAGACGGTCTAGTGTAAATAAATGATACATCAAACTATTATTCTAAACTCATAATGCCTGTACTAACAAATTGATTTCTATTAGATAAAGTAATAACTGCTATGCTATAATGGAAGCAATTCGAATTCCTAATTATTTTTCATAGTGATATTACAATGTATATTATTTTCATATTAAGATATTGAGAATTTGAAAATACCATCAACCATAACTTGCATTTATTGTGGCAGCTAGCAATGGTTATTCATGAAGCACTGCGCCTTTATCCTCCTGTGACTGTGGTGTCAAGAGAATTCTTGAAGGACATGAAATTTGGGAACCTTGATGTTCCCAAAGGGTTTAACCTTTGGATAATGATAGTAAGTTTGCATTCAAATCCAGATATATGGGGAGATGATGCCTACAAATTCAAGCCAGAAAGATTTGCCAATGGAACCATAGGTTCTTGTAAGTTGCCACACGTCTACATGCCCTTCGGGCTTGGTCCACGAGTGTGTCTAGGACAAAACTTGGCTATTATCGAACTTAAGATGCTCATATCTCTCATATTGTCCAAATTCACTTTCTCACTCTCTCCACACTACGTTCATTCGCCTACTCTTAGGTTGCTCATAGAGCCTGAGCATGGGGTCAATATCTTAGTGAAAAAACTATGAATTCTTCCTTGTGAGTAGTAGTAGTTCTGCCAAGAGATAAACTAGTTTCCTAGGCATATATATGACCATCTTATAATGTATATATGAAGTCTTATAAAGCAAAAATAAGGCATGTATGTTGTTTCACTAGTTTCCTATTTCCATTTGTAAAAGATAAGCAATAAAGCACTTTGTGAAATTTCTTTCATAGTTTTAGTGAATAGAGCTTGAAACTAGGGATAGGAATTTAAAGTTAGCGGGGGGAATTTGGGTTATCAATGAAATACTTTCCATGAATGAAATAGGGTTTGGGAGTCCTATGAAGGAGAGATATATTAAGGATCTTATTAGGTTGGAAGGTGTTAAAGTGGTTTGCCTCCAGGAAGTAAAAATACAAACTTTTAGGATGGAAAAATGTTAGCAGAGATGGGAGACAACGATATTTAGTTTTTCTATAATGAATCCGTATATAATTTATTTTAAATTTAATTAAGATCAAGATAAGTGGAAGGGCCGCCACTTGAGAGTCTCACACTCTCCAAGATAAGACCATGTAAAGAGGAAACAAGTCTCACTATAAGCTCTTACAAAATATGCAGAGTTTCTTTACTTCTCAAAATTCAACATGTAAAATACAATGGTTAGACCTCCTATTTATAGGTGAAGAAGCCTTGGAAAACAAGCAAGAGGGGTAGGATGAGAAAAGGGAAGAAATGGGTAGCCTTAGGGTTTGACTAAGTCAAACCCGCATCCTAGGCTTGTCCTTTTAGAAACTAGGTCAAATTGTCTTCCTAAAGGGCTAGGAACAAGTTAAAATGATACCTACACCCCTGTTATGATAAAGACACCTTATTTTAGCCTCTCTTTGCTATTTGGATCACTAAAGAGAGCCTAAATTATTTACAACATATTTGTATCTTATAAGAAGACCAAAAAGAAGAATAATTGGTGTGTTGGTTTATGCCCGGCTCCTTTGGTGAGGTCCATGTGATCCTTGATAAGGTTATGAATTGTTTGCTGAGATGACTGTTCATCATGTGCTTTGTTTTTTGTCTTCCTTGGTCATCTTCATAGCTACTTGGGTTGTATCACTAAGTCACATAGACTAAGATATCAGGTGGGTGAGAAGCTGATGAGGGAGTTCATGCACACCGTGACATATGAGATGCATGACTTGGGTTGTATTGAACTTACCCTGGTAGGACTTACTTAATACGGGTCTTCCGAAAGGCGTCAAATGTTATTCTGTTTGTCGAATATCCTGGATGTGTAGATCCATGTGATTGCTTTATGATGAGATTTGAAGAAGATTGAATAATTGAGAAATTGATCCATGTAATTTAGTTTTCTCTTTTTGATTTAATTGTGTATTTATAAAATTTTATTTTCACTAGCTTACCCTTATTTTTCTTGTTGTGTTGTGAACTGCGATGACAATACTATGTACACGAGCAGATGATCATACAGGTTTTCCGGAGGGCCTTAGGATGATCTTTAAAACCTTATATTGTAAATATTTGTATTTCTATAAGTCCTAACCATGTAATAATTTTTTTTTGAAAAACTCTAAATTTATATAAAAATGAGTAAAAGTTTTATTGTAATAGTTAAATGTAATCTATGAGATGTTACAATTTTACCAAAAATTTAACTATAATGTTTAATAAAAGTGCATAAAGAACTTTTCAAATAATTTGATAGATATGTTTGTCTCTTTCTATCTGACTTCATTTTGTAACTTGTAGAAATTTATTGCTTAGAGCATTAAACTTCTGACCTTGATTTCTCAACTTACAACCACATCCTTTTCGGAGCAAGACTTTTTAAATTAATATTATTAATTTAATAATGCTTGTTATTTTATTGATCAATATCTTATCTTTCTCCCTTTCTTTTCAATTAATTAAGGACCTGTGTTTCAGTTATGAAAAAAATAATTATATCTGTTTGTCATAAGTGACATTTTAATTCTCAAGATTTAATTTTGGCCAAGCACATAGATCTCCTCAAAATCTAATATCCTGAAATTTCATTGTGATATTGTTCAGAATAAATCATTTGATCTGATACTTAATCCTGTCTCTTCTTCTAGTCTGTTTTAAGTTCTGTTCTTACAGCAGGGACCAAGAACACTCGAAATAGGTTAACAAGACTAATCCTTCAATCTTGGGCTGAATACTATCTTGGGCTGAATACTATCTTGGGCTGGGTACTTGATTTCTCTCCTCGATGGGAACTCTTGGCTTTTCCTCGCGGCTGGTGCTCTCGGCTTCTCCTCTCGGCTGGTGCTCTCGGCTGGTGCTCTCGGCTTCTCCTCTCGGCTGGTGCTCTCGGCTTCTCCTCACAACAGGTGGGGGGTACCTGCAAGTCGCTCCGATGCCAAAGTCAGAAAAGGTTTAATATTCATCAGATAAAATCACTCTTACCTTTTTCTTACTCTGGACTTCTATTTATAGGGTTTCCTTAATGGGCTTTTCTCCTTTTCTGTTGGACTTTCTCTTTACACCTTTTTATTATTTACACACCCCTCCTGTAGGTTTTAAACTTAATTGGGTTTCATTTTTATAGTAGTACTTATATTTTATTTTATTCTTTAATGTATATCTTTTTCACTCTCGGTTTTAACCTTATCCCCTTGTTTACTTAATGTTGTTCTCGGCCTAAACCTCTCGGTTTTAGCCTACCAGTACACTAGCCCCCGAGACAGAAATATTTTATTTTAAGTTTAAACAAATATTTGTGTCTTAATATAATATAATAATTTTGACATTTGATTTGATTTGATATGGAACGCTTTGGTTTCTGCGCTTTATTTTGCTCAGTTTACATGACTTGACAGGAACTTGCCATTTTGACCGTTAGATGACATATTTTTGAATGGTGCCACATTATTTATAACGTTTGAAATTCTAGGGTTTTCTCTGGGCTATAAATAGGTTTGCCATTGGGTTTTTTATGATTGTGTGAGATTTGCTGCTGTTGAGAAAGAAGCATATTGTCAATCTTCGTTCGATTCTTGCAAAGGTAATGTCTCTTTCAAGTTCTTCTGCTACTGATGAATTTTCAAGCGCGGGTGGTGAATCAACTGGCCGAGTGGTTCGAGAAGAAGTTCCTCCTGAGTCGAAATCTTCATATGCTACTCCATCTTGTATGAATGATTCAAGTGGAGCTCCTGCGGTTGATATTCCTCAAGAATTTGAATTTATCGTGCCCCAGAAAAACCTTCGTCCTGGTTATCAATGGGTTAATCCTAAAGTCCGAGAGTATTTCTCGAAGTATCGTTCTGCTAACGAACTTCGGAGTTTTCTTTCCCGTTCTCAAATTTATTATTCTGATATTGAAAATGATATCATTTCATTTCGGCGTGTTGGAGATGTTGATAATGTGTGTCATGGCCGAGAAGGTGATAGCTATGAATTTTTTTATTTTTATGCTTGCTTTTTCAGAGATCTTCATATTCGATTGCCTTTGAACAATTTTCAAATGGGCGTTCTTAATTTTCTTAATGTTGCTCCTACTCAGCTTCATCCTAATGGTTGGGCTGCGATGCAAGCATTCAGTATTTTGTGTAAATTATTGTCACTTTCTCCTAGTCCCTCTGCGTTTCTATACTATTATAGTTCTCGGCCTAGTAAACGGCCGGGGTGGCTATCCCTTATTAGCAAATCCAACGTGTGTTTTCTTAAGCCTTTTACGTCGTCGTATAAGGATTTTAAGGGAAGTTTTTTCAAAATTCTAATAGAGCCAATAGGAAGAGAATACTTCTTTAATGGAAATTCTCCAAAATTTCCTCTGTATTGGACGAAAGATCCTGTGAAGTTTAACTCAATATCCTTTCATTCGATGGGTGTGGCCGATCGTCATGTTATTGAAATTTTTAGTCGTTTCTCGTACCAAGTTCCCACTCGTGCCTTGCTAAGTTGTATACTTCATCACATCCTCGAGAAGATCTTACTGGTACGTGGTTGTTCCGCATTTTCTTGCTTTTTAGGATGAGTTTTTTAACTTTGCTAAATTTTTTATTGATTTTCAGCTCTGATGGCAAGCACTAATCCGAAAGCTCGATCTTACTTTTCGAAATTGCTGAACAAAGTGGGTGATGTAACTCCCTGACGTGAGAATGTGGTAAATCCTGTTGTGAAAGTAGAAACCGTGGAACCTATTGCTAATGTTGACGTGGTGGAACCGACAAGTAATGTCGATGTTGCTGGTCCTTCGAAGAAATCAAAGAAACGAGATAGGAGTAGCAAGAGGTCACATTCGTCTTCTCGGCGCCATCGCCATAGTGAAAATGTTTCATCTGAACCTCTTCCTGAGACGATTTTTAGTGCTACGACTAAGTATGCAAAGTTTGTTCAAACATCTTTTAGTGAATCATCTTACAATATGCTGAAAAATATGGATGTTGCTTCATTAGCGGATTCTGTTATTGAATTGTCAAGTAGAAATCTTTTGATTGGAAAAATGATGAAAGAGAAGAATGGGAACTGCGTGTCGTTATCTGAATTTGAAAAATTGAAGAATGATCTTGCTGAGTATAAGGAAAGGATGAACTCTTTATCTTTAGAGTTAGAAAAGATGAAAAAACAGAAAAAGGAACAAGAAATCGAGAATGAAGGTCTTGGAAAAGAAATTTCTGATTTGAAGAATGAAAATCTGAAATCTAGCGCAGAGAATGCTCAATTGTTCAAGGATAATCAACTTTTGACCGAGAAGGTATCAACGTTATCTTCTGCGAATGAATCCGACAAGAACACCATCAAACTTATGGATGAGGAGATTAATCAGCTAAGGACTAATGTTTTTGAAGCTGAAAGTTTTATATTTGAACAACACAAACTTGGCTTTGAGAAGGCTCTTCAACAAGCAAAATACTTTTATAAGATTCCTATTGATGAAGGTAATTTTGATGTTAAGAAGGACTTTTATAATGGTGAGCTAGTTCCTGCTAATGAGATTCCGGATAATGATGCTGAAGATATTAATATCGAAAATTAGGTATAGGGTTTTAAGTTTTATAGTTTGTCGGTTACCTCTCGGTTACTTGCTGAGAAGTACAATTGTTTTGGAATGCTGGGTTTGTTGGATGTTTGCATTCGTGATGTAATTCCTTTTTGGGAACTTTGTTAATATAAATGTTTAAGCTTTTGTGGTTATCATCGTAATTTTATCCTTTATATTATGTTGTCTGGTTAAAATTTTCTTTCGGTTATAATCATTGTGAGACTTGTTAGTTTTCGGTTTTCTTTATGTTGAAAGCGTTAAAAATTTTAGAATTGTTTGAGCTCACCTCTCGGTTTTAATGATCATTAGTTTAAACATGACATTCAGTTAGAGCATGAAGATATTGACTATGTTGTAACCTGGACCTTTTGGTTTTTTAAGCGTGATATTTCGGATTATAATCATTTAATATTAAAGGCCTTTCGATGTTTAACCCAATATTGACCCCTTGGGTTATTTATTTTAAATTTAAAACATTCATTTGTTAATAAAATTGTTACCGGGTTCTTTCGATTGGGATTTAAAAAAGTATATTACCCCATGATTATCGCATTGGATTATTTGCTTTCGGTTTTATCGTATTGGATTATTTGCTTTCGGTTTTATCGCACAAGCATTTTTTATCTTTTAAATTGTGAAGTATAAAGTTATTAATCAGAAACCTTTAATTTATTAAGGTTGATTCATAATTGATACATGATTGATTGGAATATGCAATTGTCGGTTTAGCAATGTATTTTGGATGAGTAGCTTTCGGTTTTTCGAATTGTAAAGTTACTGCTTTAGACCTGGCGTTTTTTGAAGGTGTAAAGATCATGTATCTTTTAACTCTGATCTTTCGGTTTTCGTTTGAGATAAAACGTTTAAGATTGACAGTTTTAAAGGAAGATTCTGATGGCAGGGATTTCATCTGATTTGAAGGCTTTCAAAAGTGAGAAGTATATTTATGTTTGTTCGGGAGGGATTTCACCTGAAGTGAAAGCATCCAAGCCCAAAAAAGTTATGTAAATCAACTCTCGGGTGGGATTTCACCTGAAATGAAAGCATCCAAACCCAAAGAAATTGTGTAAATCTATTCTCGGGTGGGATTTCACCTGAAATGAAAGCATCCAAGCCCAAAGAAGTTATGTAATTCTATTCTCGGGTGGGATTTCACCTGAAATGAAAGCATCCAAGCCCAAAGAAGTTATGTAATTCTATTCTCGGGTGGGATTTCACCTGAAGTGAAAGCATCCAAGGTCGAGAAACGAAGAATGAATATGTACATAATGGAAGATAACAAGACAGATTGTTTCTTGAGAATTCTTCTTCATTATATGATAAATAATTACATAGTCTTCTTTTTACATCTATTTTAACTAAAATAAAATTTTAGATGACTTGCATTCCAGGTTCTCGGTATCACTTTCTCTTCCAAAGTTTCTAATCTATAAGCTCCATTTTGTAAGTTTTCTAGCACCCTAAAAGGACCTTCCCAATTGGATGCCAACTTTCCATGTCGTGGATCCTTTCGAGCATCAGTTCGCATTCTCCATACCAGATCACCTTCTTTAAAATCCCTAAATTTTACTTTTGCATTAAATCTCTTCATTGCTCTTCGTTTGACTGCAGTCTCCTTTATTTTTGCTTTTTCTCTAAGTTCTTCAATAAGATCAAGATCGGTTCTCAAACACTCATTGTTGATATTCCAGTCTTCCATTTGTCTTCTTAATGTGGGTTCATTAACTTCTACTGGTAACATTGCATCTGTTCCGTAAGTGAGATTGAACGGTGTTTCTCCAGTTGATGTTTGCGGTGTACAACGATATGCCCATAAGATCTCCGGTAATTTCTCTGCCCATAATCCTTTAGCAGTCCCCAACCTCTTTTTTAATTGTCCAAGAATAACCTTGTTTGCGGCTTCGGCTTGTCCATTCGTTTGCGGATGTTCAACTGAAGTGGTTGTGGGCTTGATTCCCAAATCTGCATAAAATTCCATAAGTTTTTTGTCAATGAATTGTCGGCCATTGTCACTTACAATAGTATGTGGGATTCCGAATCGACATATTATATTTTTCCATACAAACGTTTGGACTTGCTGTGCCGTTATCTTTGTCAATGCCTCTGCTTCTATCCATTTTGTAAAGTAGTCTACAGCTACTATCATGAATTTTGTTTGGCCTCGTCCAAGTGGGAATGGGCCAAGTATATCAATTCCCCATTTTGCAAATGGCCATGGAGATATAATTTCTTGCAACTCCTGCGCTGGGATATGATTTAAGCTCCCAAACTCTTGGCATTTTCTACATGTTTTGACATAAACTTCACAATCCTCTCGGATTGTTGGCCAATAATAACCAGCTCTACAAACCTTTGTGGCCATTGTTCGAGCTCCGCAATGCAGTCCACAAATTCCTTCATGAAGTTCTTTGACCACATATTCTGCTTGTTCTTTGGTCAAACATTTTAACAGGGGCATGGAATATCCCCTTTTATATAGCTCATCACCGATTAGAATGAAACTATCGACTTTCTTTGCTGTTTTGGCATCCGGCTCAACACCTTGCTCCTGGGTCTTTATGATTTCGATGTATGTTTTTATCCAGTCATCTTTGGATGTTATAATATTGAAGCATTCGTCCAGACTAACTGTCGGATGACTGAGGGTTTGTTGTATGACGGAATTGTGTTGCACTTGCCTTTGTTGGCTTGCTAACTTAGACAATGAATCTGCTTTCATATTCAATTCTCTTGGAATATATTTCATCTCGGCTTTGTTAAAACAT
Organism: Phaseolus vulgaris; assembly: GCF_051622355.1. Taxonomy (NCBI): domain Eukaryota; kingdom Viridiplantae; phylum Streptophyta; class Magnoliopsida; order Fabales; family Fabaceae; genus Phaseolus; species Phaseolus vulgaris. The sequence goes on from NC_143503.1 coordinate 25,943,245, forward strand.
TGCATAATATTTAAGATTTTATGATAATATTTCATTAACAAAGGGTCTTTTACCTGATACTCCCCGTGCACTTGTCCCACCGATAGTTGTGAATCAGTTTTGCAAATGACATTTTCCACTCCCATGTCTCTGGCTAATAACAATCCTGCAACAAGAGGTTCATATTCGGCCTAGTTGTTGGATGTTTTGAACTCGAATCTTAGCGCCATCTCTACTTGGAAATTATCTGGTCCTTCAAGTACTATTCCTGCTCCGCTTCCTCTTTTGCTTGACGCGCCATCTACATACCAAGTCCACTGGTCCTGTTGTGCTGATGTTGGCATCTGAATGATAAAATCTGCAAGAGATTGGGCTTTGATTGGTCCTCTTGGTTCGTATTTGATTCCATACTCCGAAAGCTCCATTGACCATGTCACCATTCGACCTGCAAGCTCTGGTTTTTTTAAAATTTTAGATATTGGAAAATTTGTCCTCACAATTATCTGATGATTTTGAAAGTATGGTCGAAGGCGTCTTGCAGCATACACTAATGTTAGGGCAATTCTCTCAACTTTGGGATATCTGGTTTCGGCATTTTGTAGGGTTCTACTCACAAAATATATCGGTTTCTGCTCTGGGTTTTCTTGGATTAAAGCAGCTCTTATTGCTTCATTTGAAGTGGCTAAGTAGACTATGATGGGTTGATTGGGTACAGGTTTTACTAAGATTGGAGGTTCAGCCACCATGCTTTTTATTTGAGATAAAGCTTGCTCACATTGTTCACTCCACACAAAGTTTTCAGATTTTTTCAACAAGTTTATAATCGGTTTGGTTTTCTCAGCCAATATTGGCAGAAATCTTGATAAGGAATTCAGCTTTCCTACTAGCCTTTGTACTTCTTTTAGGTTTTTCGGTCTTCCCATCTGCATGATTGCCTCACATTTATCAGGATTGGCTTCGATTCCTCTGTTTGTCAACATGAATCCCAAAAATTTTCCTCCTCTGACGCCGAAAACGCATTTTTCTGGATTAAGACGAATATTGTACTTTCTTATTTGAGCAAACACTTCTTCAAGATCTTCCAGGTGTTTCTGTATCTCACTTGATTTAACGACCATGTCATCAACGTACACTTCTAGGTTTTTTCCAATCTGTTCTTTAAACACTTTGTCCATCAATCTTTGGTATGTTGCTCCAGCATTCTTCAAGCCGAAAGGCATGACTTTATAACAATAATTTGCAACATCAGTGGTGAAAGCTGTTTTCGGGATATCAGGTGCATACATCTGTATTTGATTATACCCCGAATAAGCATCAAGGAAACTCATCATCTCTTGGCCAGATGCCCCATCAACTAGTCGGTCTATGTTAGGCAATGGATATGTGTCTTTTGGGCAAGCTTTGTTCAAATCGGTGTAATCTGTACACATTCTCCATTGTCCATTTGGTTTTTTGACGAGTACCACATTAGACAACCACGTAGTATACTTAGCTTCTTGGATAAAACCAGCTTGTATTAATTTTTGAGTTTCTTCAATTGCTGCCTGTCGTCGTTCTTCTCCTAACTTTCTTCGTTTTTGAGATACCGGTTTTGCTTCCCGGCAAACAAATAATTTGTGACACATTACCTCTGGATCAATTCCAGGAATATCAGACGGCTGCCAGGCAAATAAATCCTTATTGTTACGCAACAGTGTGATAAGTTTGCTAAGCAATTCATCAGGCATACTTCCACTTATATAAGTGCACTGTCTGTCGTCTTGGCCTAACACTACTGTTGTTGTTTCTTCTTTCGGCTCCAGCCTTTCCTCATTCAATCTGGGATCCAAGTCCACCATGGCTACTATTTTTTCAGCATATCTATCCATCTTCAAATTCATTTTTAGACCTGCCGCATAACACTCCCGAGCATCTCTTTGATTGACATAAACTGTCGCTATCTCTCCTTTTTCTGTTGGGAATTTCATGGCCAAATGCGGTGTTGACACGATTGCTCCTAACTTATTTAAGGAAGATCGTCCTAGCAACACATTGTATGAAGTGGATGCGTCCACCACCAGATATCGGATTTTAATTTTTCTAATTTTGCTACCTCTTCCAAATGTTGTTACCAAATCAACATATCCCTTTGTGTTAACTCTTTCGCCCGAAAAGCCAATGATTTGCTCTCGGAAAGGCACTATGTCTTCTTCTCTCAAATGCAACCTTTTAAACGTATCCCAGAACAAGATATCAACCGAACTCCCTTGATCAACCAGGGTCTTCATGACAGCATATTCGGCTATTTCAACCGTGATCACCATAGGATCATCATGATCTGGATCAATTTCTTGAAAGTCTTCGTCTGTGAAAAGCATTGGTGGTAAAGTTCTTCTTTTAAAAACATGATTAACAGCCCTGATATTTCTCCAATGTTGCTTTCGTGCAGATGACGATTCCTTCCCAGAAAAACCTCCTGAGATCGTATTTATAGACCCCCTAACCGGCCTTCCCAAACTTCGCTCTCTACTTCGTCTTACTGACTGGGTGTTTTGATAGATTCTATCTCCTCTTTCGTCTGGCCTTCCAATCCTTCTTTCATCTCTTTTTTCCACTCGTTTATTTTCTCTCCTTTCAAACCTTTCAACCCTTCTTTCACCCAGCTCTCGCCCTCTCACATCTCTCTCAGGACTCAACCATGCTCTTGCGTTTCCCCTTTGAACAAAACGTTTTAACTGCCCGGCATGAATCAACTCTTCTATTCTGTCTTTCAACCCAATACATTCTTCTGTATGATGACCATGATTTTTATGATATTCACAATGTTTGGTGCGGTCTGCCCTTTCTGGTGTTCTTGCTTTTCTTGGTGATGGTATTATTTCGGCTGCCATGGCTTCCTGTAAAATTCTTGCTCTGTTTGTATTTAGAGGTGTGTATTGCTGGAACTTTCGACTTCTGAACTCTTCTTGGGCTCTTCTTGCAACAGGTGGGTGTTCTCTTTCTATCACGCTCTTCTCACCTCCATCAACCCTTACTTGGTTTCGAAACTCCCTTAATTCTTCCATTTGCATAAATTTTGATGCTCGTTGCCTTAGTTCATCCAAATTGATCGCAGGTTTCTTGCAAAGACTATCGGCAAATGGTCCCGGTTTTAATGCCGTTATCATATGATGCATGGTAACCTCTGGGCTAAGATTTCGGATTCCCAAAGCAACCTTTCCAAAACGTTCCATGAACATTCTTAAGGACTCTCCTTTCTCTTGTCTTATGTTCACTAAGGCGATTGACGTTAAATGATGAGGACGACTAGTTGCAAATTGAGCGCCGAACTTTTCTATCAACGTATCAAAACAATCTATACTCAAAGGTGGGAGGCGTGTAAACTAGCTCAATGCTGCCCCTTTCAGAGTTGTAGGAAATACTTTGCACATAACAACATCATTCCATGTATACAAGCTTATTTGAGTAGTATATATTGCAATATGCTCATCAGGGTCCGTACTCCCATCATATTTGTCAATGGTCAAGTTCTTCCAATTGTCAGGCAACGAAGTATCAATTATAACATCATAAAACGGATGTTTTCTAGAAGATGTCCCTGCACAAACCCCAGAGTTTTCAAGCCATCTTCTTCTGGTTTGGGAACTTTCGTTGTGATATAGCCTTTCATTCACTTGTATCCCAGGTTGAACAGTTTCGAAAGATGAATTCAAAACCGTTTCCTCTTGTAACTTTCTCCTCATGTGTGCGTTTTCGGCTCTCAACATACTCAATTCTTCTTCATTATTCTTTTTTAACATCTCGAATTCTTTTTGTAATTGGACCAGCATTGCCATTGGCATGTTAACATTGTCTTCCCGATCTCCACCTTGTTCTCCTCCTTGACTCATCTTGTCTTTAACCCTTCTCAATTGACCCTCGGCCCCACGGTGGGCGCCAAAATGTTCTTACAGCAGGGACCAAGAACACTCGAAATAGGTTAACAAGACTAATCCTTCAATCTTGGGCTGAATACTATCTTGGACTGGATACTATCTTGGGCTGGGTACTTGATTTCTCTCCTCGATGGGAACTCTTGGCTTTTCCTCGCGGCTGGTGCTCTCGGCTTCTCCTCTCGGCTGGTGCTCTCGGCTTCTCCTCACAACAGGTGGGGGGTACCTGCAAGTCGCTCCGATGCCAAAGTCAGAAAAGGTTTAATATTCATCAGATAAAATCACTCTTACCTTTTTCTTACTCTGGACTTCTATTTATAGGGTTTCCTTAATGGGCTTTTCTCCTTTTCTGTTGGACTTTCTCTTTACACCTTTTTATTATTTGCACACCCCTCCTGTAGGTTTTAAACTTAATTGGGTTTCATTTTTATAGTAGTACTTATATTTTATTTTATTCTTTAATGTATATCTTTTTCACTCTCGGTTTAAACCTCTCGGTTTTAACCTTATCCCCTTGTTTACTTAATGTTGTTCTCGGCCTAAACCTCTCGATTTTAGCCTACCAGTACAAGTTCTAAAGAGTATAATGGTGGCTTTGTAATGGTGTAGTTTCCTGCAATTTTTATCCCTCAAAAACCTTATGTCATAAACAGTTGAATCAATTTTTATAATCTGTATTCACATGATTGATTCTGTTATCACAATATGTTTCAATTTTTCCATGAGCTTAATTACTTGTAATCATTCATGAGGTATGTTAATATCAATTTTTAATTCAATTCACATCATAAAATTACCAATGCATCATTATTTCCAAAATCATGACTCATTCAATTTTCAAGGTAATTTTATTCGACCGGTTTACTAAACGAATTTAATTGTTAAATTTTTAATTACTTTTGGCTTGAGTTGAGAATGATCAAACTAAAAGTTCCATAGGTTAACAACTATCTTTCTAGCACTCCCATTTCATGAGCTAACTCCTTTTTTTTTCACACATACCCTTCTTCTCTCTTGTTGTGGTGATTATCTCACTTCTTCCTCGTTCAATCCTTTATCCTTTATATGTGGGAGAGTCTCTCGGTATGGTACGTGATCACTATACGAGATTTCTTCATGCACTCTTCTCATATCCTTCAATTCTTTCAGTATAAAGTTGTTTTCTGGTTCGATCAATAGTCAAATACTTTTCATCCGAATTTCAATTGAGTTACGAGTCAAACACTTCTCAAACAAGATCTAAGTACTCCTCCGTCCAAATTCTGATTGAGTCACAATTCAAATAGATATTTATGACTAATTTTTTTTAGAAGATTTTCTTTATAAAATACTTATAAATCTTGCTAAGAATAATAATTTGCAAGAAATTGCATTTTAATAAAATTGAGAAGAAATCTACAATTTATTTGTCTGTGATTCTTTTATTCTTTTTTCAGAAAAATAAAATATAGATTATTTTGTTATAAGCATTTTATTAGTCTTTTGTATATTTTTTCTTTATGTATTTTAAACATGTAAATATTTTTTAAAATATTCTTAATCTTGTACATTTCTTTTAAAATTATCATAAACTACAAATATTATTAATAAGTTGATAAAACTATAGTTTCATATAATTATGAGATAACTTTACATCATATTAAAATAAATATAATATACAAAACTTTCAAATGGTTGGAAGGTGTTTGTGGGATGGTTGCTTCTTCCTGCACCTCCATATCTTCTTGTGCCACCCCCATAAATTTTTCGTATTCCAAAAATATCCTTTTCAATATTTCGGATTACATAATTCGGAAGTCTTTTTCTAGATTCAGAATTAGCTTTCGGATTATGTAATCTGGAAGTCTTTTGTGATTAGCTTCCGGATTACATAATCTGGAAGTCTTTTCTATACATAAGATTAGCTTTCGGATTATGTAATCCGGAAGCCTTTTTTTCAGATGTGTTATTAGCTTCTGGATTACATAATCCGAAAGTCTTTTCTAAATATGAAATTGACTTTCGAATTATGTAATCCAGAATATATCCAAATTATATAATCCATAGGCTTATTATTTCAAATCCAAGGGGTGGAAAAAAAAGGATAAAATAGTATTTTCATATTTAGTCTGGGGTGACACAAGAATGTATGGAGGTGTAGGAAGAAAGAGTCTTGTGGAATTTCAGGACAGTACTAGTGTTCTTTTTTTCCAAACGTTTGTTCTCTCTTCTCCTTAAAAAATGTCTAGTTTTTACCTGCTTTTCCCAAACTAATGAAAATGCTGCCTTTTCAATTTGTTGTTTTCCTTTTTCTGGGAATGATTTTATTTAGTTATCTTTTCATTTTTATCTAAGTTAAAAAAATTATAAAATAAAATAATTGATTTATAAGAAGAGATTTATATCTATTTTTTAACTTTATCAACATTCCAACAACAAAATTCATTGTATATATATTTGTTTTTATCTCAATATGCAAAGTCTTTTGCTTTGTATAAAATTATAAAAAATTGTTTTTTCCTTTTAAAGTCTTTGTTGTTTAGGCTTATTTAAGAGAGAGAATATTTTAATTATTTATCTTTCAATTTCATCTTATTTTTTTTGTATTGTGAAAGTTGGATTGATGGGATTTTGCTAAAAATTTAACTATAATGTTTAGTAAAAGTGCATAAAGAACTTTTCAAATAATTTGAGAAATATGTTTGCCTCTTTCAATCTGACTTGATTTTGTAACTTGTAGAAATTTATTGCTTAGAGCATTAAACTTCTGACCTTGATTTCTCAACTTACAACCACATCCTTTTCTAAGCAAGCTTTTTAAATTAAAAAAATTCATTTAATAATGCGTGTTATTTTATTGACCAAGAACTTATCTTTCTCCCTTTCTTTTCAATTAATTAATTAAGGGCTTGTGTTTCAGTTATGAAAAAAATAATGTCTCCTAATAATTGAAGCAAGCTTTTTAAATTAGCAAAATTGATTTAATAATTCTCTAGTTTTTGACCTCCTTTTCCCAAACTAATGAAAATGCTCACACTGCCTTCAATTTGTAGTTTTCCTTACTGGGAATTGTTCCTGCTAGGGAGATGGGACCTAGAGAACTGTTGAAGTCTTCTTCTCCTTCCTTCAGTCGGGCAGGTGGCTGGGTGATGGACTGGGATCCTTCTCCTCTTTCTGCTTATCCTTCGGCACCCGGGACTCGGTCGTCGGGTGAACACCGGATGGTGGGGGTACCTGCGAAGGCACTCCGACGCTCAAGTCAGTAAAGCGGGTGGTTAGCTCTCAGGTAGGTGAACAGTAATAATGACATACCTTACTCCTTGAAATGCGTGCTATTTATATTATTCTAGTGGGCCTACCTTGTTGGGCCCGTTTATCGAGGTGGATACCGCTTAGGGTTGCATTACCTAATTCTTGGTGATGGATTAGCTTCACTGATCTTGGTTTGAGCGTTAATTGTAATGGGGCTCGGCCATCGGCCAAATTCTCAGAGTAAGGATCGGCCACCGGCCAAATATTCGTGGCCTTCGGCCGTCTTGGTTGAGTCTTCAACGGTGTCGGTCCCTCGGCCAAGTCTCCAAGGGGTCTTGACCTTCGGTCTCTCGGCCAAGTTCTCAAGGGGTCTTGACTTTCGGTCTCTCGGCCAAGTCCTCAAGGGGTCTTGACCTTCGGTCTCTCGGCCAAGTCCTCAAGGGGTCTTGACCTTCGGTCACTCGGGCGGATAGTCTCTCGGCCAAGTCCTCAAGGGGTCTTGACCTTCGGTCACTCGGGCAGATTGACTGGGCATCGGGCAGCCAGATGGGTCCCAGTCTCGCCCGGTACCGGTACAGGAATGAATTTTTTTTAATTATTTTTCTTTTTTAAAAATATTAATTAAAAAATAAATTTTAAGTTCAACTTAATTTTATAAAATGAAGTAATCAATTTATAAGTCGAAGTTTACATCTCTTATATTATAAAATGTTTTTATCTTTATAAATATTAAAAAAAAATTATTACATATATATATATTTACCTCAATATGCAAATACTAGTCTTTTGCTTTGTATAAAACTATAAAAATTTGTTTTTTCCTTTTAAAGTCTTTGTTGTGTAGGCTTATTTAAGCGAGAAAATATTTTAATTATTTCTCATTCAATTTCATCTTATTTTTTTGTATTGTGAAAGTTGGATTGATGGGATTTTTGTAACAGCGTTAAAAAAAAAAAATGCACAGAACCTTTCATCCCATTACAGTAGCTTTTCTTTTATTTCTATCTCTTTCTCTTTCTAATTCTCTTTTTTTTTTAATTTTTTTTTCTTCATCTATTTTAGAATCTGATAAGAACACATTATAACTGAAGAGTTAAAAGAACATTTTTATCCGATCAGATTTTCAAACCCAGAAAGTTCATTTTTACTCTAAATATCCTTCGGGTTCTCTATTTTTTCTTAGGATTTAGTCATCAATTTTGGTGGGGTCAGTTGAGAAGAGTGATCCTCTCAACTTATTCTACTATATACTTAATTTTTGTTCTATTTGGATAACTTGCATTAGGCCCTTAAATTTTGAAGTTTATCTAGACTGGGAGGATAAAATTCTATAAGTTGTTTGGAAAGTAAGCAATTAAGGTAAAAGAAACTAAATTTAATTTTTAATAGCACCCTAGACTAAAATATCTGGATATGGAGGGGACGTGGTCTTAGTATTCAATTTCTCTTGCAGGGATGTTGTGTCTTTATACATTATGTCGTTTGTTTATATATTATTTAAACTTGTAAAAATATTAGATATTGATTGTATAGTATTTAAGTGTTGTTTTCTTTGCTGATAAAAAAAATGTTGTTGTTTATATGTTAAATAGACTTTTGAATGTTGTAGATCATGTTTTGAATCATATTGTATGATGAAAATGGTATGAAATTGAATTCATACATTTGAGATAATGTATGGACTGATGTTTATTGTGTATTAAGTATTGATGCCTATATGATAACAAAGATCTCCGAGCTTCATTGATGATCTAAGTCACATAGACTAAGATATCATGTGGTGAGAAGCTGATGGGGGAGTTCATGCACACCATGACATATGAGATGCATGACTTGAGTTGTATTAAACTTACCCTGGTAGGACTTACTTAATACGAGTCTTTCGGAAGGCGTCAAATGTTATTCTGTTTGTTGAATATCCTGGATGTTTAGATCCATGTGATATTTATGTGATTGTTTTTATGTTGAGATTTGAAGAAGATTGAGTAATTGAGAAATTGATCAATGTAATTTTGTTTCCTCTTTTTGATTAAATTGTGCATTTATAAAATTTTATTTTCACTAGCTTACCTTTACTTTTCTTGTTGTGTTGTGGACTGCGATGACAGTACTATGTACACGAACAAATGATCATACAGGTGTTAGAGGTTCCGGATGGCCTGAGGAGATCTTTTAAACTTTATACGGTAAATATTTGTATTTCTATAAGTCTTAATCATGTAATAGAAATCTTTTAAAAAACTCCAAATTTATATAAAAATCGATAAATTTTTTATTGTAATAGCTAAATGTAATTTATGAGGTGTTACAGTTTTACCAAAAATTTAACTATAATGTTTAATAAAAGTGCATAGAGAACATTTTTCAAATAATTTGATAAATATGTTTGTCTCTTTCAAACTGACTTCATTTTGTAACTGGTAGAAATTTATTGCTTTACTGGTAGAAATTTATTGCTTATAGCATTAAACTTCTGACCTGATTTCTCAACTTACAACCACTTCCTTTTCGGAGCAAGACTTTTTAAATTAACAAAATTAATTTAATAATGCATGTTATTTTATTAATCAATATCTTATCTTTCTCCCTTTCTTTTCTTTTCAATTAATTAATTACAGTTATGAAAAAAATAATGTCTCCTTATAATTGAAGCAAGCTTTTTAAATTAGCAAAATTGATTTAATAATGAGTGTTATTTTGTTGATCAAGATCTTTTCTATATATCTTTCCCCTTTTCTTTCCAACTAATTAAGGATTTGGGTTTGAATTATGAAAAAAAGTAATGTCTATCCTAATGACATTTTTTAATAAAATAAATAAATCTATTCATTGTTAAAACTTTATATGTAAATAAAACAGCTAAATTTCCTTTATTTATAAAATTATAGAGAGAGAGTGTAGAGATAAGACAGAACAACGGAATGGAAGGAATGACAAATGTGAATTTTTTATTTTTAAATGGAATTTATAATTTTCTTTGATTTTGATAATTATAATTTTTAAAAATTTTAAATTTTAGATTTCATTTAATAGAATATCCAAATAAAAAAAAATCAAAACCATTTTAAATCTCCTTAAAAAATATTTTCCTACCTTTTTGTTGTTTTTTCTTTCTTTTGCAGAGATTAAAATATTTTGCATGTGAGATTATCAAAATAAGTTTGCCCTCTTTGAGTAAAGATAGAATTAGAGAATTGATTTTTGTGAATGCATTTAAAAATCCAATTACTTGTCAATTGTATTGAAGCTTTTATTATATGAAATATATCTATCATTTTCAATTTCTATGTTAATTAGAATGGCAATGATGTTTTCCATGACTTGTGTATTAATCAAATCAATAGCACAATAATGATGATTTGTATCAATATATTTCTTTATAATTGGGTTGAACATATCATATAATATAAGATAAGCTAAATCCCAATACTAATTTTTTTTCTTAAGGATTGTTAATTAGTTTTGAGAGTTCTATTTACATCATAATGGATGCAACCACGTTTTTTAGTCAATACTTTTTTTTTTATTTTGCACTTCTGAGATTAAATTTAATTATATTACGTGTGCAACTTATTTTAATTTATTTTTTTTAGAGTACTTGGGCAACTTATTTTATTTTATTTTATTTTTAAGAGTACGTGTGTAATTTATTTAAGAAAATGATAGCGCGTAACACGTAATATATGGATTATATTTCTTATCATAGGTTTACTATTTTATTTTATTCTATTTTGTAAATTCAGCTGTGGGAAGCGTGGTTAAACTATAATATATGCTCTGTCTTTTGGACAACAAAAAATATCATACTTTACTTTGATTATGCCAAATCTAAAATTAGTCTTTAAAAGTTTTTTAAAACTATATAATTAATATAATGTTTTTTACAATATACTCTATTATTATTGATTAAAATTTAATAAAAAACAAGATAAACTCATTGAATAAATTGTTATAAACTTATCCATATTCATATTTAATCCGTATGATGATAATTATAGATTACTGGGTCTGTATAATATCTTAATAACTTGATTCGATTATTGAATTTTAAGCTAACTTTTCTAGAAATACAAGTTAATTACTTTTCAGTATTAAAGTGTTAATTTTCTATTTAATAAATACAAACAAAAAATAGAATATCCAAGTTAAATACATTTTAGATTCTATTTAATAGAATATCCGAACAAAAAAATTATTCAAAACCATTTAAAATCTCTTTGCAAGTCATTTTTCTTCTTTTAAATACTCTTATTACAAGAAAATTATTAAATAACAATTAAATTTGGAGAAAAAAAATTACTTAATCTTAATTTTGACTAAATTATTTATTATGTTAGAGACTAAAAAAATATTAGTATTTATAGTGGTTTCTATTATTAATAAAAATTTATAAAATAATTTTTAAATTGGTATCTAAATTAACTATCAAGATTTTAATAGATTTTAAATTAATTTTTAAAAACTAATAAAAACTAATTTAAAATATAAAAATAATTTTAGTTTAACTTTCACAACTAATTATTAGATATTAATATAAAAACTTTTTTATAAATTTTTATTAATAATAGAAAATATTTTATATATCAATATAAAATGTTCTAGAAGTTAATCAACATATTAATTAATTATTTTAGTCTTTAAAATTAATTTTTATTTAATATTTTTTATAGTGTTTTTAGGTGTCTTTCTTTTTGCAGAGATTAAAATATTTTGCAATGTGAGATTATCAAAATAAGTTTGCCCTCTTTGAATAAAGATAGAGTTAGGGAATTGATTTTTTTTTAATACATTTAAAAATTCAATTACTTGCCAATTGCATTCAAGCTTTTATTATATGAAATATACACATGAGTTATGCCTTTGACTCTGAAGTATCATGGAGTCCTACATAACAGTTTTTTTTTTTAAAGTTTGTCATTAATGAATATATGGCTTAGTTTTATGTCTTTTTTAAAACATGATGCAATATATAGAAGTTTTGTTTTGTATCTTTATAAGGATCACTTAAGTTTTTTTTGGAAAGTTTTAAAGTTTTATTTTGATTAAATGATGTGTTTTTGTTAGATTATACGAGATAACTTATTAGACTACTCGATTGAAATATCTCTTGAAATATTTTTATTTATTATATTTTTTATTATTGATAAAAATAAAATAAAATACTCATGAGTTATGCATGTATATTTTATTTTATTTTCTTAATTAGTATAGGAATGATGTTTTCTATTACTTTGTGTATTAATCAAATCAATAGCACAACAATGATTGATTTGTGTATTGATCAAATCAATGTCTTTCTTTATAATTGGGTTCATAAGATAAGCTAAATCACAATAATACTAAAAAACTTCTTAAGGATTGTTATTTGGTGTTGACCGTTATTAGTACTTCATAATGGATGCAACCACTTTTTTTAGACCACATTTGTTTTATTTTGGACTTCTGAGATTTAATTTAATTATATTACGTGTGCAACTATTATTTTATTCTATTTTTGTAGAGTAATTGTGAAACTTATTTAAGAAAAGATGGTGAACACGTAATATATGGATTATATTTCTTATCATAGCTTTATATTTTATTTTATTCCAATTTTTAAATTCAGCTGTGGGAAGTGTGGTTAAACACTATATGCTTCTGTTTTCTGGACAGCAACAGAATCATATTTTGGTCATGCCAAATCTAAAATTAGTCTTTAAAAAGACATTTAAAACTATATAATTAATATAATGTTTTTTACAATACACTCTACTGTTATTGATTAAAATTTAATAAAAAAACTTTTTTTTATCAGTAAAAATAAATAAATAAATAAATGTAAAACACTCCAGAAGTGATTCAACCCTTATACATTCAGAACAAAAAATTCTCAATTTCCAAACAAATACAATGTACTTTCACAACAACAAAACACCTACCAATCGAAAAAGATCACTCGCTTTTAAATGAAAACATACAAATCAAGTGATTAAGACACAAATATTAAAAAGAGAAACAAACTGAAAGAACTTTAGAAGTAATCAAATACCATACCTTTAGCTGAGCCAAAGAGAAAATCTAAAAAAATTGTTAAATAAATTTATTAAATACATTGATATAAATTTATCGATATCCATATTTAATCCATGTAATAAAAACATAAAACTAATTAAACAAGTAAAACCCCACAAAAATTATGTTTTCTGATAAATTTAATTCATAACGATGAATAGAATTAAAGAGTATATCACTTATAACATTTCTGAAGTTGTTTACGAATGAAAATAAGTAATAATGTGTGTTATGTTGTTCATTATAAAATAGTTTTATCAAATTAATTATTTTTGTTTTTATCATATCACATTTTCTTATAGAAAAAATAAAATATCAAATGAAACATTTTAATAATTTTTTTAGTTTTTAATATCTAATTTAATCAATATAATATTTAATTATTTTTATCTTTAGAATTAATTTTTTAGTTAATATTTTTTTTATTGAAACTAAGAAAAGTTTAATACTTCAATAAACATATTTTTTTTTCTGAACAAAATAGATGCTGGAAAAATAATAAGTAAAAAATGATGAAGATAATTTTTTTGCATAAACAACTTACTATAAATCAATGATTTGAACCAAGTTTGAAAAAACAACTTACTAGTAAAAACTGAAAACTAAACATAGTTTGTCTATGTACCGATATTGGCGAGACCGACCCCTCGTCTCCATCACCAAGACCTACCTGGTTGCCCGAGACTTGATCTACCTGACCGAAACTAGAGAATCCTGGTCGAGACCTAAGAGACTTGGCCGAGAGGCCGAGGCCGACGACCTACCCGATCGAGACCAGGAAAACCTGGCCGAGACCTCATAGACTTGGCCGAGACGACTGAGACCATGGAATCCTGGCCGACGGCCAACCCAGATTATCGTTAATGCTCAAAACAAGGTCAGTGAAGTTAATCCGTCATTAAGAATTAGGTGATACAATCCTAAGCGGTATTCACTCCGATAAACGGACTCAACAAGGTAGGCCTATTAGAATAATATAAATAGCACCCATCCTAAGGAGTAAGGTATGTCATTTATTACTGTTCACCTACCAGAACACCATCACCCGCTTTACTGACTTGAGCGTCGAAGTGCCTTCGCAGGTACCCCACCATCCGGTGTTCACCCGAGACCGAGTGTCGAAGGAGAAGTAGGAGGACGAGAAGAATCTCAGTTCATCACCCAGCAAACCGACCGAAGGAAGGAGAAGAAGACTTCAATAGTTCTCTAAGTCCCATCTCCCTAGTAGGAACAATCTAAACTATTTTTTACACTATATATATTTTTCACTGAACTATTTTTTCATTTATAAATAAAGTAATGTAATTATCTAAACTATATTTTTATTTTATAGCAGAAGAAAAGTAATCCTGATTAAGCAAGAGAAAAACAATAATTACCCTATTAACTAATGACAACCTTTACTGTCCAAACTAAAAGTAATTCCATAATCTAGTGATAGGCACGTATAATGCTAAACTCCAAAGTCGTCAAAGTATATTCAATACTATTCAATATCTATATTTTAATTTTACACATTTTCTCAGCATCCAATCTCTTTCATTATTGTGCTTTTCTCTATATAAAGACACACATGTTCTATATCAAACCACAACAGAACTTGTCTGTGATTTAGTCTGCACAGAAGAGGTGTTTTCTAACCATGAAGCTTGAATTTGATTCTCAGTTTTTAATATCTGTTGTATTTCTTGGTTTTGTTGGGCTGTTATGTTATCTGTACACTTTGTTAGTGGAGAAGCCAAATAGGCTTCGTTCTAAGCTAATGAAGCAAGGCATCAATGGTCCACCTCCAACTCTACTGCTTGGAAATATTTTGGAGTTAAAGAAAGCTCAGTCTGCCACTTCAAAGTCTTTTTCTGAAACCCCTTCCTCTCACAACTGTGCTGCTCTTCTCCTTCCATTGTTTGATCAATGGAGAGACCAATATGGTATGTTCCATTCTCTTATTATATCAAGTTCATTACTCAGTTTCAGCATCATCAATGAAACTTATCAGTATTAGAATTTCAAATTGCTGGGTACTAGCTGAAATAAACTGCTTATAGGTGTGACTTGGGTATATAGGAATACATTTTTTCACTCCAATCAAAGTAATAATTGCATAGTTTTGTTATTTAGATCACAAGTACGTAATGAAGGATTTCTCACCTTCAGCTTGTGGACTAATCTGTACCCTATGTTGCAAATAGTTTGAGTGGTTTGAGAATCAACATGCTTCAAATATCTTGTGTAAACAGGTCAAGTATTCATGTTTTCTCTTGGACCTATTCAAATACTGTGTGTAAACCAACCCGACATAGTGAGAGAGATTACTGTATGCACATCCTTGGACTTGGGGAAGCCTGCATATCAACTTAAACAACTAGGGCCTTTGGTGGGAAAAGGAATTTTAACTTCAAATGGGGCAAAATGGGTCCATCAAAGAAAGATCGTAGCTCCAGAACTATACATGGAAAAGGTTAAGGTATATAAGGTTTTTATTTTGCTTGATATTCACATATACTTTATTACATTGGCTCCTAACTTGCAATGGCTTAATTTTTTATGCTCCCAAGGGAATGATGAATATAATTAGTGAGTCTGCTGTATCTGTGCTAAACTTGTGGAGTAATAAAATAGAAGCAGAAGGTGGAGTTGCTGACATCAAAATTGATGAGTGCTTAAGAAATTTCTCTGGGAATGTTATTTCAAGAGTATGCTTTGGAAGCAATTATGCCAAGAATGAAGAAATTTTCTTGAAACTCAACACTCTCCAAGAGTTGTTGTCTTGGAAAAATATGTCCAGACGTATCCCTGGCATGAGGTGCAGTGCAGTTTTTCTTTATATTGTTGTTATATTGTCCTTTCCATTTTCAATTTAAGATTAATTTACTTGTGCTTGTTACAGCTACCTTCCAACAAAGACCAATAGAGAAATATGGTCATTAGAAAAGGATGTGAATGAAATGATAGTCCAAGTGGTGAATGAAAGAAAGAAAAGTGCTTTTGAGAAGGACTTGCTGCAAATGGTTATTGAAAATGTTAAGGATGATAACCTA
Organism: Phaseolus vulgaris; assembly: GCF_051622355.1. Taxonomy (NCBI): domain Eukaryota; kingdom Viridiplantae; phylum Streptophyta; class Magnoliopsida; order Fabales; family Fabaceae; genus Phaseolus; species Phaseolus vulgaris. Next base: position 25,959,455 of record NC_143503.1, read on the forward strand.
AGTAAAGAGGACATTGACAGTTTTATCGTTGATAACTGCAAGAATATATACTTGGCAGGCTATGAGACAACTGCAGTTTCAGCTACATGGTGCCTCATGCTGCTGGCCTCAAACCAAGATTGGCAAGATCGTGTTCGCGCTGAGGTGCTGGAAATTTGCGGGGGTAGAATCCCAGATTTGAGTATGCTTGGAAAGATGAAGCAGGTAAGGATCCTTAGGCAGCATACACTACAAAAACAAGTCATATACACTAGTGGTTTTAACCTCCCCGATGATTTATATATATATTTGAGAGAGACAGTAGAAAAAACAAAAGAAACATATTATTGCATAATGTCAAAGTGAGGCAAAGAAGGTATATATACAATAAAAAAAAACTAACAGACAAAAGGATATCTTAACATACAAGATTAGATTAGTGTAAATAAATAGATTAGACGGTCTATTATTAGCAAATAGACTAGATGGTCTAGTGTTATTAGACTAGATGGTCTAGCGTTAGATAATTTACACAAACCATTTGGTGTAAGACTCTCTATGCATCAAACTACAGACTATTACTCTAAACTCATAATGCCTGTACTAACAGATTGATTTCTGTTAGATAAAGTAATAGTTGTTATGCTATAATGAAAGCAATTCTAATGCCTAATTTTTTTTCATAGTGATATTACAATAAATATTATTTTCAGAAGAGATATTGAAAATTTGAAAATACTATTAACCATAACTTGCATTTGTTGTGGCAGCTAGCAATGGTTATTAATGAAGTATTGCGCCTTTATCCTCCTGTGACTGTGGTGTCAAGAGAGGCCTTAAAGGACATGAAATTTGGGAACCTTGATATTCCCAAGGGGTTTAACATTTGGGTAATGGTAGTAAGTTTTCATACGAATCCAGATATATGGGGAGATGATGCCTACAAATTCAAGCCAGAAAGATTTGCCAATGGAACCATAGGTTCTTGTAAGTTGCCACACGTCTACATGCCCTTTGGGGTTGGTCCACGAGTGTGTCTAGGACAGAACTTGGCTATTCTCGAACTTAAGATGATTATAGCTCTCATATTGTCCAAATTCACTTTCTCACTCTCTCCACACTATGTTCATTCGCCAACTCTTAGGTTGCTCATAGAGCCTGAGCATGGAGTCAATATCTTAGTGAAAAAACTATGAATTGATCTTTCTGAGTGTTCTGCCAAGAGATAAACTAGTTTCCTAAGCATATGTATGGTCATGTTATAATGTATGAAGTCTTATAAAGCAAAAATAAGGCATGTGTTTTTGTTGGTGTTGAGGAATAAAGCAGAGCAAGATATTTTATTATCTTTCCTAACAATTACATTTATAATACTTGCAGTAACTGTCTCCTAAATACTTATGAACAGTAGAAATATTTATTTAACAATTGAAACAGGACAAATAAAGAGTCACATGCAGTTACGTGCATTTATGTGCAGTTACAATAACACAATATCTAACACTCCTCCTTGATTTTTGAACTGCAAACTCCAATCTTTTGTCATCTTAAGAATTCAAACTTGCTAGTTGGAAGTGGCTTGGTAAACAAATTTGCAACTTTTTTTTTTCTTTTCATCATCGTTTTGCTTAATCTTCATTCAACACCTTTGGATTTGACATAAAGTGCAGATTCTGAAAGACTTTTGTCAAAGCCTAAACTGAGAAGATAATCATCTTCTATTCGGCTATACCATGCTCTGGGAGCCTGTTTTAAGCCATAAAGAACTTCAGACAACTTATAAACTTTTTCTTCTTTTCCTTCCACAATGAAACCTTTAGGTTGCTCAACATAAATTTCCTCTTCAAGAAATCCATTTAGGATGCTGACTTGACATCCATTTGATGTACCTCTCTATCTCGAGGTATGTCAACAAGCTCCCAAGTTCTATTTTTCTCAATCATTAACAACTCCTCCTCCATTGCCTTTTTCCACTTTGGGTCATTGATAACTTCTGTGTGATCAGCAGGTTCACATACTGCAAAGTTACATCTCTATGATATAGTCTCTGAGAGTAATCGAATGCCTTTAATTGGTGGATCGTCTTTCATTTCAGATTTTTTGCATCTTGAGAAGCCATTGACCAAACTTCTTGTGTCATAACTCAACAGTACTTTTCTTTGTTGAAAATATTGTCTACTCCTCCTGAAATAGATCTAATGAGAAACTTTTGCCTCTCATTTTTACCTTGAACATATCTTGTCCTATAGTGGTTATCTTCAATAAAACACCTTGAAACTTTTTTATGGCAACTGACCAACACTTAATAAATTTTGGTCTATGTTAGGTACATATAACACATCAGTAATAGCTTTAGTACCTAAATGTGATTCAACATTTTCTCATGTGATTAAATCTATAGAATTTCGGCAGTTCCAATGTGAACTACTCTCTATTCACAAGACAAAATAACTTATCATTTACTGTCCTTTTGATTTATGTGGACGATATTATTTTGACAGGAAATGATCTGACAGAAATGCAGCGTCTTAAAGACTGTCTATTACGACGATTTCGCATTAAAGATTTTAGAGACTTAAAATATGTTCTAGGGATTGAATTTTCCCGTTCCAAAGCTGGTGTTTACATGTCACAAAGAAAATATGCGCTTGATACAGAATACGGTACTCACAGGTGCTCGTCCAGACAAATTCTCAAAGTAGCAATACCTAAAACTCACACCGGACGATGGAGAGTTATTAAAGGATCCAGTCAAATACAGAGGACTTGTGGGACGACTGATATACCTCACGGTTACTCGACCTGACATAGTGTTTTCGATTCGGACTCTAAGTCAATATATACAGGCTCCATGAAAACCTCATTGGGATGACACAATTTGAGTCTTAAAAGTACATCAAATGATCACCGGGACAAGGATTGCTATTGCCATCCGAGAACAATCAGACATTCACAGACTCGGGTATTGCATTTTTCTTGGTTCTTTTACTATCTCATAGATGTCCAAAAAATAGACAAAAGTATCAACATCATTTGTGAAAACGGAATACTGCGCGATGACCAATAATAGTTTGGTTATAATATTTGTTGCAGGATTTAAAGGTGTCATGTAACTTGCTAGCTCGACTTTTCTGTGACAATCAAACAGTCTTGTATATAGTAGCAAACCCAGTATTTCATGAACACACAAAACATATTGAGATAGACTGCCACATTGTGCGAGAAGAATTACAAGTCGGGTAATCCTTCCGTATGTACCGGCACAGTACCAGCACACAGATATTTTTACGAAAGACACTCGGTAAGGGACATTTTTTGACGTTGCGACGCAAGTTGGGTTTTGACTTTGCGACGCAAGTTGGGTTTTGACTTTGCGACGCAAGTTGGGGGTTCATGATCTTCATCTACCAACTTTATCATATACATTGTAATTACTCTATACCAATAGTATGATACATCAAATTGATAGACTATTACTCTAAACTCATAATGCATATACTAACAAACTGATATCTGTTAGATCAAGTAATAGCTGCTATGCTATAATTGGAGCAATTCTAATGCCTAATTCTTTTTCATAGTGATATTACAGTGTATATTATTTTCAGAAGATACTGAGAATTTCAAAATACCATCAACCATAACTTGCATTTGTTGTGGCCGTTAGCAATGGTTATTCATGAAGCATTGCGCCTTTATCCTCCTGTGACTGTGGTGTCAAGAGAGGCCTTGAAGGACATGAAATTTGGGAACCTTGATGTTCACAAGGGGTTTAACCTTTGGGTAATGGTAGTAAGTTCACATACAAATCCAGATATCTGGGGAGAAGATGCCTACAAATTCAAGCCAGAAAGATTTGCCAATGGAACCATGGGTTCTTGTAAATTGCCACACGTGTACATGCCCTTTGGGGTTGGTCCACGAGTGTGTCTAGGACAGAACTTGGCTATGACCTTGCACTTTGTTATGACACAGAGTTATAACATGCACTTTGTGAAATTTCTTTCATAATTTTATTGAACAGAGACACACTTCAAAGTATTTACGTGTACAGAAGAAATTATAAAAGGGTGGTTTTTACATAATACAATGATGAATAATGGTGCTTACTAGTTTAATGCACATTTCTACTAAATAACCAAAGTTTATAATGCAAAACTTTCACACATAAAGATTAAAGTTGTTGAACATAGATTACAAGTCGTGTGCTAAAAATTTTATAATGTGATATAGTTTTCATTCGTTGAATTATTATAAATTCTAAATATATGAAATGAATATTTATATTGTGTAATATATAGATCAAAATACTAGATATAAAAAATAAATATTTCATTATCGATAAATACCATTAAACATTTAGTTTATGTGTATATACGACATGATAATTTCTTATAAAAAAATAAGTTAATTTGAAAAGAGAAATAATATAGTAAAAAACAAAAAGGAAAATAGTATTTATTTGAATTCGTGATTGCTTTCATGCGAATATTAAGGGGTCGATTATGGTGTTTAGATTATGGTGTTTGTGGTGTGAGATTTGTAACATTGCATTGGTAGAAAACAGAGTTTCTCCAAAAGAATTCACATATTCTTGAAAAGAAGAAATCTCGAAAAGGATAAACTCTCCACTGGTTATTAATCCATGGTAAGAAACTATACATTTCATCTTATAGACTTTGAATGTCTGTGCATCAGCATGCAAATTCTCTAACCTTCATGCTAACAAATTTATTCATGCGTGCATATGCATTTGTCATCATTTGATTCAACGTTGTTCTTCATTTGTTCATGCAATTAACATATTTGTAACGTTGATTAATTAATATTTTGTTAAACATGGCATTGTTTTTTTGTTTTTGGAAATGTCATTGTTTACAGGTTATACTATATCTATAACAACATTAAGAAAGGATTCAACATATAAAGGAAGAGGAGGATAAATAATACCTCAACCAACAGAATTCATGGATGTTGCAGACTCTGATTTTCTCAGTAACAAAGAAACCGATGATGAAGATTCTGAATTTGAGACTGATTTTGAGAGATATTTTGTGTTCTCCACTGCCAGGAACCGCTTCTTTGGCCGGAAAAGACCTCTTCGTGTTACCCTAGGCTCTGGACTGAGTATGCTCTTTTGGCTCTTTTACATAATTCCTTCATACATTACATGATTTGCGAAATTTCATTTGTGTTGCAAAAATTACATTGAATATGTTAACATAGTTTGAGGGCGTCAATAAGAAAGTACAGCATCATTTTACACAGAACAGTTTGCAAAAGTGTTCAGGTTATGGCAAAACTTATTGTAAACCTTGGTTTCTTTTTGCTTAGTCGCTGATATTATACTCTGGAGGAACAAGAAGATCTCATTAAGCGTTCTTGTTGGTGTAACTTTCATATGGTTGATTTTTAAGAGGATGGATTACACCGTGATTAGTTTCATTTGTGACTCTCTCATACTTCTATTGGCAATGTTATTCCTACGGAGCCATGTAACATCCTTCATTGGCATGTGAGTTTAATTCACTCTATCAGTCAGTTGTTAAAGCATTTGTTTCCCCTATCTCTTCACATTGTGTTGCCTGCTTATTTTCTTCTGCTGATTTTCATTGAATGAGCTTCTCTGCACACCTATTTAGATTATTGTCTTACACCAAGGAATGATGCCATCTTCCTGTTGATACAGATTACCACCACTTGAATTATCATCATTCATCTTGCCCAAAGGGTTTCTTGTCAGTACAGCTATTTCAGTGACACGTATAATTAATAATCTACTCATAACATTTGGGATCCTAGCTTCCGGACAAGATTTGAAGAAATTTCTCTTGGTGCTTCTCAGCATATTCCTAACCTTGCTTTCTCATCTTGTTAAAGTGTTATTTGGTTTTCTCTGACAACAAAGTAATCTGCAGGTTACAGTGACATTCGGAGTTGTCTCATTTCTTGACACTCGGTTCAGTGCTGCAACTCTAATCTACATAGGTCAGCTACCTACTTCATGCATCTATCACAACAGTGACATTCCACCAATGAAAAACGGACTCCAACATTGATATGTGACATGAAAGCTGGTGTCTAAAATAGAAGACACCTAGAAACCACCAATATATAATCAACATGATAATCTAAATTGAGAATGAAAAGTTGTATATTCACTTTCTTAAACAAAGTTATTAAGCTTTATAGTATTGTAAATTATTTGAAAATGCAAATTGTGATCTAGAGGAGTGTCCGACATGTACTATCTAAAACATGTTCAACATTTTGAAGGGTTCTGTGTTCTATAGTATTCCACACAACAGGCAAAGTGTATATTCAGTGGTTCTACTGAAGTGCAAGTTAGTACTAATCTGCTTTCTCCTTTGCTTTGATGGTGCAGCATCCGTGATATTGCTGATAGTGCCAGTGGTATATGAAAAGCATGGGGACGTTATTGACATCCTTGCGGAGAGGGCACTGTTTGACTTGAATCATCTATATGCAGATTTGATGAAGAAGATTTTCGGGAAATCGCAACCACCCTCGCAAGAGTACATTGAGGATTAGAAGCAACGTAATTCCTTTTGCAAACAAAATGTGCACAAAACGTTGTGGATTAATTTTGAACTAGCCTTTACAAACTTAAACTTAATTGTACAGTAATCTTACAAGCATAGTGCAAGGCTTACCCATCAAGTTCAGTAATTTTGGACTAGCCTTTACCTTTGTACATCGTTTTGCCATTGATTAATTATGTACAAACTTGTGGTTAACACGTACTATGTGATTAACAGAAATAATTATCGATTATATGGAAATATAATTTGATTATTGATCTTTAGAAATCGACTGTGTTGCTAACAAAAAAACTTGTGCAGGGAAACAACCCTTGTAAAATTGATGCGCAACAATAATTTGCCTCCGCGTTTGATTTATTTGAAAATTCATTGGAAACTTTACCGTCCTGGAGTTCAAACTTTTCAGTAGAAACTAAAAAGAAACAAAAAATAGAAAACATAAGCGTTGTAGAAATTGTTCACAACCTGTTATGTCGTAGTGTAAGAAACAAAATCTAAATAAATCACTTAGTATGTTTCACAAATTAAATAATAATAATAATGAAGATTAAATATGTTTTTCGTCCATATATTATAATACAAAATTGGTTTTTGTCTCTAATCCAAACTTTAGACTTTTTGAGTACCTGTAGTAAGGAAACTATTGGAATATATCCTCATTACAATTACTCAAGATGTCTAAAATTTGGACTAACAACCAAATGTTGTAGTTGATGTCTGTCTGGCTCATGGAAGGAATGAATCAAGTGAATGACTTTACAACCTTCAAGAAATGCAGAACGTGTCTACTTATATGAACTAGAAAGAAACCTTGTGGTCCTTCCTTCTTTAAAGCATTACTTCATTGCACTAAAGAAATATATCTGACCATGACAAGGCTCTGAATGTTTTAAGGAAGCCTTAACATACCAATGGATAAAAAAAGTGTAAAGTGAGTACATTTGAGGTAACTTCAGTAATGAATTGCTATTTCATGCCTTACAAGCAAGCTTTAAATAATCTAAATTTGAGAGCCTTAGAAGTCAATCTATTCAAAAGACAAAAAAATCTAATAAGTTGCACGCTTTCACATACATTTCTAGAAACAGAGAACATCAATCTCATAACAATATATATACTTTAACTCATTTGAGAGACGTAAACGCAATTCCTACAACTTAGATCCTAAGGCAACACTTCAACTTAAATAATCATACTACCTCTCGAAAATACAAAACTGAATGCAAATTTAGCCCTCTTTAACAACTATCCAGCTGCACTTGAACAGAAATCATTAGAGAAAAAGGTTTAAGACTACCAAGCACTGAAACAGTGTTGACAAATATTATCTTAAGGCTTCACCTCTTTCTGAACAGGGGGCAAGAAGGGTTGCCACCATCCAAATTCATATTTGGGATAGGGTGCCACCCATTTCTCAGGCTTCTCAAACTTCAAATCAGTAGGATTGAAAGCTAATGCTTCCTCTAGGCTCTCAGCTTCAAAACTGTCAGATAAAACTCGGTCCAGTCTCAACTTCATGAACCTGCCAAAAGTCCAAAACATACACAGGGACAGAATTACAAAGTGGCTGAAACATTATAAACTGGCATTTGATGCTATTTTGATGATTTTCATTGCAGCTATTTTGTTGATCAAACACTGTTTTCTTACCCCCATTGTTTTCATGTTATATCATTTGAAACGGTGGAGCTCCTATCAGCAGAAAGAACCCAAACACTAAAAGTAAAGAGAGGAAAATATACAGAAACCCTTTTACCACATTTAACAATTGGCAGCTTTAAGATTGTGAAATTATGAAAGAAGCAAATGATCAATTCTTGCTTGAGAAGTGAGAATCACCATGACACAAGCATACAAAATAGCATCTCTTTGCCCACATAGGCTTAGATTAAGTTGTCAATCATAGGTGGCTAGGGATTTGTCTAGAGGTTCTACCTAGAATGGCTTCCAATCCACTGTATGAAAACATTCATAAACACACATAACTTGTATATGATATGGAAGAATTTCCCTCCTTTCATACTTTATGACAGCCAATCCAAGCATCATATTTTCATGTATACTCCATAGTTTAAAGCACTTGTAGAATCAATCACTCGAAAAATGAAGAATTGGTATTCTTACTTGATCCAGGTACCATTGGTTGACACAAGAGCAACAGCAGGTCTCTTTAACCTGTTGGTAATGTTAGGGAACTTATCCAAGAACTTAGGCTCAATGACAAGCCAGAAATCCTGTTCTTGATTACGCTCCCCAAAGAGACGGAGCCGCTCAAACAATTGCTCCTGGAAATGCTCCTCCTCATCCAACATAAATTTTGCATTTGCAACAACAAAATAATACTTGTTTGCTTCATTCTGCAAAGACAAGCCAAAAAAGAAAGAATCAAATAAACTAAAAGTTTAATTGTAATGCTCCGACAGTGTAAAACAAAGTTAATTAAATTACCCCACATGTGACTTTTAAGGTAGTTGTTGTGAAATTTAACAAATTGATCATACACTATGGTTTGTGATTGGATGACAATGCATAGCATATTTTCCTAAAGTAATCATCATCAAAACCAATTCAAAAACCACACCATCAAGCGTTTCTCAGATTACAAGGATAACATAATAAAGGACTAACATCAAAATTGAAAAAGAAAAAGGTCAAAAAAGCCAAAATAAGCACAAATTCAATGTGGGGTTGGAGTGGGAGAGAGGAACAAACCTTGGTGGGAGGATCAGAAGAATTGAGCTGGTCAGAATCAACAGATGCAACAGCTGTGGTGAAGGGGCGTGCATGTGCTGGTTCCTTGAAGGAAGAGAGAAAGGTGAAGCTTTGGTGGGTGGGAGACACCAAACTCATGGGAAATGAGTGACTCCTGCTGGAAACACTGTGCCTTCTGTGTCCATTTGCTGAGGCAAGAGTGGCAGCATGCTGTTGTTGAGCCACCATTGTGGTTGATGAACCCAAAGTAAGAGTGGCCATACCAAGCATCATGGTCTTGTTCCCTCAAAACTCTTCTTCCAAACTTGTTTCTCAGAATCTCTCAAGTTGGGAGAAGATAGAAAAAGAGAGTAAGTTTGTGCTGAGGGCTTAGAAGAAGAAATGAAAGCTGCAAATGGCGCATGGACAGTGGGCAATGGGACAACTTAGGAGATATCAACGACAACCTTATCTAGTTATCTAAATCTACCTATGTTACTTCCCTTCCTAGTTACTTTCCTAAGTATTTAATTACCTTAGTTTCCATATAATTTATATTATTATAAAAACACATTAAAACAATTATTTTTGGTACATAACAAATAAAAAATTATACTATTAATCTTCTTTAATTTTTTATCTGTGATTTATAATTTCAATCTTCCTAAATTTATATATGTGTTATCTTTTATTATGATCCAATTCAACTGTAGACATGACAGATTCATTTAGAACAAGGCTCGATTTCCTTAGTAAACACTCAAATCTAAACGTTGTGAGTGAAAAATAGTAATTAAGAAAAAAATTACTGAAAATGTTCATGTTTCTCAATAAAATTTAATTATTAACAAAACTGGTAAATGCTTTGCATAAAAAAATTACAAAAAATCTATATAATTTAAAATGCTGAAAAAAATTCAGAAAAGCAAAATTGTGGATCCAAATATTTAAAGTGAATAAAGATGCAATGTAACCAATTTTGGTTTGGGCTTTAATTCTAATTTTAATTTTAATTTTTGATTCGTGTTTTCATAAGTTAATAATATTTTTACATTTGGCACAGTGATACGGCATGAACTAAAGGTGTTAGTTGGAAATGACAAAAAAAAAACAAAATTGAACTAAAAAAACACGTTATTTAAAATAATATTTATATAATAAAAAACAAATATTAATAATAACGACTTTATTTTCACACTTGCAAATTGCCATATAAATCATCATTACCTACACACAGCTTAAGCCTAAATTTATTGGGATATTTGTTGCATAAGTGTATGTTAATTAGGTGAAATAAAATACTCATTCGGTTTCAAAATATCTATGGTTTTAGTTACATATAATATTTCAAATTGATATGAAAATGGTGAAGTTATTTTGATAACATTATGCAATAGTTAAATAGAAGTAGTAACTTTATTACATAATTTCATTATTTATGTACTATAAATTATGAATATATTATTTTTAACAATTATAATGAAAGTAGTTTTGGTATTCGTAATATTGTTTTGAAAATTTAACAAAATAAATGAAAATAATAATTATTTTTTTTATTGAGAGTGACTATGTTATACGAGTCTTATATTAAAGACCAGAACTAAAATCTAATATACAAAATTTAATTACAAATTTATTACAATAAAACTAAAAACTGTTATAAAAATCATAAATTCAGATAAAATTTACATGAACATTTCCCTCTAAGTTAAGTGTAATAGGTGTAGCAAAAACAACATTTGTTGTAGATACATTATTTGTGTGGTCGAACCATGCATATGTTTTTTTTAAGTATAAATACTAGTAAAGAACAAATTCACCAAGTCACTTGAATAAACATAAAATATTTAATTACTACACCATACCTAATTTATATGTAAGTGAATTTAACTACATATTTAAATATATATATATATATATAATAATAATCTATAAATAAATTTAATTTTTTTATTTTATAAACCTAAGTTAAAAAATAACTAAAAAGACTTTCTAACAACACATTCGGCAGAAAGGTTAATAATCTATATCACATGATCCTGAAACACATCTATTTCCTCATGCTGATGATCACCATCAACTAAATCTATGACCTTACTAATTGCAGAACTGATCTTTTTTCCTGGTTTCTGAGCAAAATTTTGAACTGAAATTCTCATTTTCCAAAGCATTCTTTATCTTGTAAGAACAGTAATCAGTTTTATTCATTGCAGTGGCCTTCCTAAGGAATTTCATATCTTCAGCTTGGTAATCCTCTGCTTGAATCATTCTATTGATTTATTTCATTGACAGTCGTTGAATGTCATTGGTTATGATAATGTTATTCCTGATGCCAGTTGATTTTTCCTTAGCAGTGACAGATGGTACCATTTTCATCTATGGCAAAGCACACTTCAAAAGGATGGCCCTAGGAGCCGGATGAAAGTAATTTCTATAAATTACTTTAAATATAAATTAACATTTGTTAAAAAAATATTTTCTTCTATAATTACCTAAATATACAACTCTTTCTCCATAAGTATAGTTAAAGAGATGCAAACTGAGAACTGGTAAAATACACAGACCTTTGAACTTTTAACAAATAGGTGAATTCTTGACCTTATGCAGATGATCACTTGATATCATAAATGCTTTGTGTCTAGAGTTATTACAGCAAGACCGTAAACAGAGTAGTAAAAAAGGCATGTCACAAATGCAAACATACTTAAAACATCTGTAATCTTAACAAATAAGTGAATCTATGAACTTCTGCAGATGATCACTTAAAGATCAAAGATGGTTGTTGTTTGTCCACAAGTACACAAATAGATGCACAGACTAAAACTAATCAAAAAGGCATAATACACAAACTGCAGAATCATTGTTACCGCTGGATACATAGACAAGCTCAACATTGCAGTGAGATTGCTGATAACAGCACCCAAATAAAGGTGATGGTTACACAAGTTCAATGTATGCCATAGGTGCATTATCACCTCGCCTTGGTAGGGTTCTTATAATTCTTGTGTAACCCCCATTTCTTTCACCGTAACGCTCTGGAACCTCTGCAAATAAAGCATGAACAATCTGCTTCTCATAGATGAACCCAAGGGCTTGTCTCCTTTTATGAAGAGATCCATCCTTCGCTAAAGTAATCATTTTATCAACATACTTCCTAATTGCACTGGCCCTTGCTCTGGTGGTCTTGATGCGACCATATTTGAGGAGCTGAGTTGTAAGGCCTCGAATGAGCGCACGGCGCTGATCAGGTGGCCTGTTGAGTTTGGGCACCCGCCTCCCATGTCTCATGGCAGATACTCGACCACCATTGTCAATAATGGTAAAGGAGTGATCACAGCCGGTGTATTCTGTAACATGAAGATGAAATTGGAAGTGAGGACAAGGGAAACGGAACTACTATATTTCATAGTTTAATAGAACAACTGGGAAGCAGATATCACTCACGCACACAACAACCTCAAAGGCAATGTTAGAGTATGATTTCTCCACTTGATCTAACAAGAGGAAGAGGCCTATCAGATTAAAGACAACTTTTTTATGGTTGAAATTACATGCATTCTCAGTAGCAGAAAATTATTTTGAACCAAAAAATCCATAACATGATGGAACTAGCTTTCTCATTAGATGTCTTTTTCACATACGAGTTTCAATTATGAGATCTATAATTAAGGAGAACGAAACCAAGCATGATGAGCTTGTTAAATTTAGCAAGAACTATTTTACTAGTTACATTTTATATGACCACTGGTTAGTATTGCAAAAAAGTGCAAAGAAATTAAACTTAAATCAAAATACAAATAACAACAATTAACCAAATTCGAATGCTTAAGCCTCTAAATGGCAATAGATTTCAATATCCCGAAAGTTCCTTTCATAGTTGTAATCAATAAATCCTAACACCAAATGAACCATCGCTCTCTCACACACAATGCAATGCTCTCCATAACGGATTCAATTCAAGAATTATTTATTGTTTTGCTGTGAACAAGTCATAACATTTATTAAAAAATAAATAAAAAACAAAACATCAACAAAAAATGAAGATAAATCCACGAAGCAATAGACCAAATCTAACTGACACAGCCAAATTGAAGAAGACAGCAAAACAAAACTGAGTAATAGCAACGGATTAAAAGAAAAGCAAATAGAAAGGGGAATGAGTGGTAGTGAGTGAGAACCTGAAGCAGAAGAAGGAGCGGAGAGGAAGAGGAGGTTAAGAGGGGCGAGACCGGTGAAAGTGGTGAGAAGGGATTTGGGTTTGGTTCGAGAAATTCGGAGTTTCATTGTAGAAGACGAAGAAGATGAAGAGACAGAGAAGCGCACTGAAGAGGAAAGTGAAGGAGGAGAAGGAGAGGGTAAAGCAGAGCGCAAGGAAGCCATAGACCACCTGTTGTCGCTGCTCGTAGCCATGACTGAAACTGACGCCATTGTTGCGTGCGTTGAGCAACACCAGAAGTCCCACACTCACTAGATAACGAATGTGGATAGAGAAAACAGGAAGAGAGAGAGAGAGAGAGAGAGATTTGTTTTTGAACTAGGCTTTAAGCCCACCATTATTTTTAATATCAAACATGTCCTTTGGACTGGGCTTCTCATTTTAACAATCTAGTCCTAGTCCTGTAATAAAACTATACTATTTGCTTAAAAAATGTATATGTTTTTTTGTGATACTCATACAAAATAATAAAAAGAAACTTGCTCTCTCAGCAACAGAAATTAATGTAAATAAACAAGTTTATGCTAACAAAGAAAAATAATAAGAAGTTAAATTTATATTTCTTAATTAATATAAAATAATTTATTTACTTTTTACTTATTCTTTTTAAATAAGTATTTTGTTCATGTTTATCTATCTAAATACCATTTTTATATCGTTAATCATGTTAAAAGTGATTTTTCAGTTAGTTATAAGAAAAAGTTAATTAGATTACCATACATGACAATTTCTATGGAATTTATGTAAGAAGAACTTTTAAGCATACTGTTTTCTCTTCTCTTTTATTACTGTCATTTTTTCTCTTTACTTGATTAATAATCAGATAATTTTTCTCTTTAAAATTAAATGAATAAATTCAATAAGATATAAAATATAAATTTGTGTAGAAATACATTGAATAAATTTATATATGATGAAGATACACGTTAAATATTGGGAGTGGTTGGAAGATGCAAACAGTGTTACTATCCTGCATTGGCAAGAAGATTCCACTCTGGTTTTTGCCACATTCTTCAACATCACTACGAGTTCGACCAATTTGGTCGTCCTCCATTAAGGTAAACATCGATCAACCTTTTCTCTCTGCAATTTCTCATTTCTCCAATAACCATTTTTATTCTCTTTCTCGCAGATGGCTGCAGAAGACTACACTTTTGGGCCATACAAGATACACCACACTGAAGTGTTCTACTCCACACATCTCTCCTACGCCATGGTTAACCTTCGTCCTCTTCTCCCTGGTAACAAAACATGGCACTGCCTATTTCTTCACACACCCATGATTCGCTTCATTTTGCCAAATCCTTTTTCACTTTCCCTTTTGTTTTAATTGATTGATTATTCTGAAAACAATGAAGCCACACAAAAAAAAAGAGGCTTCTTTACTGTTTGGTTTATGAAGTTGGTGCCTTTATTGAGATTAAGAAAGACCCATTTTTATATTTTGCTCGTTTTTGTCTCTTTGCAGGTCATATCCTTTACACGGGGTTCAATTCAATAACACAGTGATGGGGTGGGATGATTGATTTTTTTTGGTAGTTTGAGATTGAATGAAACTTTTAATTGGATCTACTTCTTGATTGAGTAGTTTGAATGAGTTGCTGCAAATTATTTAGTAATCACATTTAATTCCTATAAACAAAATTTCTTTTTAATTTGGTGAATTTCATAGCTATGTTTTTTTTTTAAAAAAAAAAAACAGCGCACTTTTTGTCTATAAAGTCAAGGCTTTTGGGCTGCAATTGTGGCTGCAATTTCTTGCAATGCTATGGATCACTGTGAAACTGCAACCATGATCTCAATTTAAAACCTTGTTCGTTTTCGTTGGAAAATCATTAACAAGCACAAACATAGTTATGCTTAGTTTTGTCCCATGCTGATATTGCAGTACATTGCATAAATATATAAAGAATACGCAATCCAGCACAATATGTTGTGCTGTTTCCAGCCCTTAACGGCAATGGACACTTTAGTGACTCTGTTTTTAGGGCTTCTGTATGTTATCATGTTATCAGTGTCTATTTTGATTTATGCGGTTCACGGTTCACTAGAATGCATATAACTGTTGATAGATTATCCAACCGTGAAGTTAATTGTTTCATATACCATATATAGGCATAGGGATTCATTTGTGTTCTTCCTGTGTTGGTTTGAAAGTGTAGAAGTAGGCTAGACTTTGGTGGCTATATTTGTTTCATAGTTAATCACTAGAGATTTTCAGTTTCGGGTGCAAGATTATTTTATTTTGCATAATGTAATGTTGTAAGAATGATTGCATACAGCTACGTAAATGTTTGGCTTGACAGTTCCTACATGTTCTTGTCTGTCCAAAGCGCGAAGTTAAGCGTTTTGTTGATCTCACTGCTGATGAGACTTCTGATTTATGGCTCACTGCACAAAAAGTTGGTACGCAGCTTGAGAGCTACCACAAGGCTTCATCACTTACTTTGGCAATCCAAGTAAGACTCATTTGGAGTATGCTCGGGCTTGTTTAATAATTTATTTTGTAACTGCTTTGGATTAAATTCTTTCTTTTACATGAGTTTTCTTTAAAACTCTTTTTTTTTTCTAAAAGAGGATTTGTGGTTTATATTTGTTGTTCAGTCCTAGTTGGGCACTGTGTCACAAATTTGCAATCTCATAAATATACACTCACTCACCTTTTATTTGACTAAATTTGAAATTAGATGGATAGTCCTTCTTTTGTTTTTGTTTATGTTTTTATTCTTATTTCCTTGTAGTTGTTTACTTATACTCGGTGTCTCTCTTTTCATTCATAATTCATTATCTACTAGATAACACTCATTTTTTAGCATTATTGTAGAAAAAAAAAGAGAGATGTTTAAGAACTTATTTTCCAATATGTATGTGAAATGCATGACTGTTTATTCATCATTTCAGTTCTTTTCTATGAAGATTCTTGGTAGGTATATTTATTTTATTCATGGCTCTTGTTTTCCAAATGCCAAGTTAGTTAGTATGTGAGACAAGAATGTGCATTTTACTAGTTATCTGGACAACTGTTTCCTAGTCACTTGTTGTCTAATATTTTGTAGTTGTCTCGGTGAAATGTGAAAACAACTTTGATCTCCATTATTTGATGTTAAGCAATTTCCCTATTGATGAGATGATCAAATAGTGATACTAAGGGCAGTTCAATTTTGTGATTTTAGAGCCGGTAATTTAATGTTCAAAATTGTATAAAACTGAGAGAGTACCATAGGTTCTACTGATATTGTTCTGCAATTGAAATTTACATTTTGATTTTAGTTACCAAGATAAAAGTAGTGGTTACCAAAATGAAGTGCTAGTTTTGATTGGTGAGCACTATCTACATCATTTATGGTGCTATATTTATTATGTTTTTAAAAATTCCCCTACTTCAACACACTGTCTTGTTGGATGATATGCTACTTGTGACTCACAAAAATAACCGAGTTATCTTTCTGTACCTCAGGATGGACCCCAAGCAGGACAGACTGTACCCCATGTTCATATTCATCTTATCCCTCGAAAAAGTGGTGATTTTGAGAAGAATGATGAGATATATGATGCTGTAGGATGGAATTTTTTCTTGTGGCTATGATGCTGATTTTAGTATGTTGTTTTATTTGAATTTGATGCCTGAGCTTTATCTTCTGTTTGTCATTGGTTCAGATGGATGAGAAGGAGAAGGAATTGAAACAAAAGCTTGACTTAGACAAGGAGAGGAAAGATAGAAGCCTTGAAGAGATGAGTCAAGAGGCAGATGAATACAGAAAGCTTTTTGTATAACTGTTGGCTAGCTGTAGAAAATGAATTATGTGTGCATCATGTGACCAGCTTTTCTTTGTGCAGACAATTGTAATGCATTTCCTTGGGGTCCCCAAAAAGTTTATTCAGCTAGTTTAGATTATAGAGCTTTGAGTTAAGTCACAAATTGAAGGAGTGATGACAATTTGGTTCTATTCAAATAACACCATTTGGGTCCCCCTTTTTATTTTAGCCTCAACTTTGCTTGGCAGTGTTGAAACTAAAGGTTCAACAAGTTATGTTTGTTTTCCATTCAGAAAGCAAGTAGAAATCTTTAGTTAATTTTTCCTTCTACATTTTCTTGAATATCCACAACGACCGAGACAACTTTAATTCTAGAAGTTGATGGTATAAGATTGAGTTAAATCTAACCTACACAGAATTCCAGTTTCTTTTAGACTATTTTATAATTTATGGTCAATGGTGAACATCTTAGGATTGAAATTAGAACCAGTTGCTTAGAACCAGTTATGAATGCTCTGATTTAAATACTTTTGAATTATTTTTAGTTGCAAAACCATCTTCAATCCTATGCTTTATCCATCAAAATGCAGCACATAGCAGCATAAAGGCATACCCGAATGTTCTGAAAATAAATTGCTTAAAGTATATTTGAATGAAAAAAGTTACAATAACTTTGTAGAGGGAAAAAAGCTGAAAAAAAATGAAATTAATTTTTCCATAAGTTAATAGATTAATTTGTTTACGTTCTTTTGTATAAATTTTTAAATTATTTATTTTTAATTAAGTATGAATTAGTTTTTGTTTATGGAGAAAAATATTGTCTTTTAATTTTTTTCTCTTAAAAATACATAATAAATAAACTTTTCAGACATGTTCTAAATAAAATATCTAACTGTCTTATTTTTAAGGAGTAAAGTCTCCCAATTTAAATTTTATTATTATTGGATTAGGTGCCACACAATTAACAACTATTGATTCTTGACTTAATCATTCCCATATTTAAAAATATTTTTGGGAAGACTGAAGGAGTATGCAAGAATAAAGAAATTGAGGGAGAAAACTAGTCCAGAGATTTTGTACACCTATAAATTCAAAGCAAATTGCAAATTGTAAAGCATCTTTTGCATTCTGTGCATATTTCTGATACATTCACCTGGCGCATCCATTGAGGTAAATAGATAACTAACCAAAATCATAGAAAGTATAACCCTTGCTATTTTTTGTTTTTCCTTTATGCATTATTGAGAACAACAATTTTGTTAGATGGCTGTTGAATACTATGATTTTGGGCCTCACAAGATCCACCATAGTTCAGTGTTCCATACAACCAATCTTTGTTTTGCCTTTGTCAACCTGCGTCCTGCTCTGCCAGGTATGCTGTTCCTTTATCTCTATGTTTTCAATTCTCTTAGGATCATGCTTTATTATCTATCTTCAATATTCAAAGTGGCATAATCATTTTTTTCATTTTCAAGATAAATTAAGTTTTTTTCGACCATTTTGTTTGGTAGTGTTGTGAAATTAACAAAGGAAGGTTTTGACTCGAAGCGAATGCTTTGAGTGTTGCCTGCAGAAAAGATTAGGCGTATTTGGTTTGAGACCATGATTTTACAAGCTTTTCATCATTTCCTCCTTTTATGAAATAATTATAAAACTGCAATTTTATTTTCATTCTATTCTTGTTTTCGATGATCAATATATGAAATGATGAAAATAAAACCAATAAATCTTAACACGTAAAGTTATGCAGAAGATATCAATTTGGCCCTGCATAAATTTGAGATCAATCTAATGATTCAAAAATCCTTTTTTTTTCTGTGTGAAGTCTTTGTGGTGTAATCAGTGTACAGGGTTTTGCTTTGATTTATATTAATAATAGATTTTAATTTAAAATTTATAAATTACTTTTCACTTTTGAATCATTTCTACTTCCAAAGATTTAGCTTACTAATTGACTTTTGTTTTCCATTTGCAGGTCATATCCTTTTTAATAGATGTTAGCAACACATTCTGTGTAATATACGATTAATCCATTTTCATAATAGTTGAGACACTGCAAAAAGCAAAAAAAGGAAGGCACACTCCATACATGATTAGTCACCATATTAGCAAATGTAGCTTCATTATACAATTACAAATTTACAATGGTTACTTTTGACAACTCTGAAGATCCATGTGATAAAGATAATTACTAGCTTTCAATACAAGAGTGAACATGTAGTTGTAAAACTAGTTTGTTTCATTAGGGAATCAACATGACATAGTTTGCATACCTTCAGATTACACTTGATTTAATAATGGTTTCTTATAGTTGTTTGCTTGAGAGCTTTAAGAATTAGGCTCATAGTTATTTTTGAATAGTCAAATCTCAATTCAGTTAGCAATTTGAAGTTGAACCTGGTTAACTTAACAATATATACATGTTCTTGTCTGTCCTAAGCGCCAAGTGAAGCGTGTTGCAGATCTCACAGATGATGAGAATACAGATTTATGGCACATAGCTAAGAAACTTGGTAGGCAACTAGAGAGCTACCATAAGGCATCATCACTTACATTTTGTATCCAAGTAAGACAATTGAAGAAGACTTTAACCATGTGTTTCTTAGTTTCTACCAAGTCTTATAGTCACATTCCCTTGTAATTGTCTAAGACTTGCATGTTATGCTTCAACTATTTTTGAACCTAACAACATCATCTTTATGAATCCTAGGATGGACCTCAGGCAGGGCAATCAGTGGCTCATGTTCATATCCATATCCTTCCCCGGAAAAATGGTGATTATGAGAACAATGATGACATTTATGAGGATGTAGGATGAAAAGTTTTCTTTTACCTTTTCAGATATTTTGTCTCTTTTATGCAGATAGTTCTGATATTGTAACTTTGTTGATATTGGTTTTTTATTGGATGATGCAGATAAATGAAAAGGAGAACGAGTTGAATCGAGCACTCGAGGTGGATATAAAAAGGAGAGACAGAAGCATTGAAGAAATGGCTATTGAGGCCGATGAATACAAGAAATTTGTCTTCTGATAATTTTAGGTGGCACTGAAAAACAAAATAGGAAGACTATAAAATGAAAATCTATATAAAAATGTTTATATAAAGGGGACAGAATTTGATGATTCTGTGTTTCATAAACAAACATTTACATTGTATAAGGAGTTCTGAAAAAGTATTGTGTTTGAAGTTTCCCTGTTGTTCTTCAGCCAATTTGGACAATTTCATGCATGCTCTTCTCTGATATAATCAAGAACTTGTCAGAGGATGAAACATAATCCAAAACACCTAGATATATTTTTGTAAAAGTCAAAAGCATTCAAACTTTTACAAACATTACTAAACAAATTTAATGAATTTAATTACAATAACACTTCCAGGGACTTGCAGCTGTGTTGAAGATGATTTTCAACTAGAAGAGATACTTTTGTAGGAATCAAGTAAACATGATAATCAAATCAACATTCAAAGGCCCAACATAAAAAATGCAGATGCATCTTAACTCTTAAGAGTGCCTGTTACAAACACAAGAACTCCCACTCCACAAGATTATCCTGTGAATAATAACCGTAAAAAATTATATGGAAACATGGAGAATCATTTATGTGGTCAATCATGTCAAACTTTATAGACAAATATTAAAATTTTACCTTCTTTAGTAATGTTCAAATTCACCAAATTCGTAATGAAAGCAAAACCACAATTTGCTTGATGACAAAACCAAATTAGTCATAATGTACCACCAATTCTCTCTACCTTTATAATGTTGTAAGAAAGTGTTGCATTTATCAATATTTGGTTACCCCACTTCACTCCAATGGTTAGTTTTGTGTATCTTTTTGCACATTTATCACTTATGATGGTAATAATGAACATGGTTTCTTATCATCATTAGTCGGTTGAAATCACTTCATTCCATGGTGAATTGTAGAGTATTCATTTTGTGTAACAAATTTCTTAAAGAGTTTCTGAATGGTACGCACAAATAAAATAACATTGTCATTCATTTATGCGTACCAAGTATACTCAACTTCATTTCTCTATTTGATCAAGAATCACCGACATGGACATCCACTTTCAGGTTTTTTCATCGTGTTATTCTAATGGAAGGTGACGGAGGAAATTATTCCTAAGTGAGAGTTTCTTTCTGCACCCTTACGTTTTTCCTTCCTGTACCCTCATAATTTTTAAAATTCCGAAACTAGTCTTGACCTTTTATTTGAAAAAGGACACCTGCATTTTTTTGAATCTGGAAAGCATTTTTTGCATTACGGATTCTGAAATATGGAAACATACTACGGATCAGCAAATCTGGAAGATTACTGGACTCACCAATCTGGATGATTTATGGATACACCAATATGAGAGTTTTGCAAATTCAATATTCCGAAAGACAAAAAACAAAGTGCGAAGTTCCCGTAAAGCTAGCGGACTGCACGGTCTAGAATCACAACATATGTACTGCAAAAACGAAAATTCACAATAAAATAGAACTATATAGCCGAAAACCAAAAAAAAATTACTTACCTTCTTGTCCAAACAGAGAACCGCTAAGAGAAACACCTCTGTGCCAAGAGATAGAGTAGTCTCGTTGTTGAGAGAGCAATGCAGTTTGTCTGTGTGCAGTTTGTGTACAAAGGAAGAAGAAAAAGTAGAGTGTGAGTGTTGTGTGCATTTTAGGAATTTTAGAAAATATTAGGGATAGGTTTGTCTTTGCAAAACATTATAGGGTGCAGGAAGAAAAACGTAGGGGTGCAGGAAGAAACTGCCTTCCTAAGTTCACCTGTAGGCTGCTTCTTCCTGCACCTCCATACCTTCTTGTGCCACTCCCATAAATTTTTCTTATTCCAAAAATACTCTTTTCAATATTCTGGATTACATAATCCGGAAGTCTTTTCTATACATAAGATTAGCTTCCGTATTATGTAATCCGAAAGCCTTTTTTCAGATGTGTTATTAGCTTCCGGATTACATAATCCGGAAGTCTTTTCTAAATATGAAATTGACTTCCAGATTATGTAATCCGGATAGAATTTATCCGGATTACATAATCCATAGACTTATTATTTCAAATCCAAGGGGTGAAAAAAAAAGGATAAAATGGTATTTTCATATTTAGTATGGGGTGGCACAAGAAGGTATGGAGGAAGAAAGACTCTCACCTGTATGATATTAAATCAAGCCCAGCCCAGGTGATGGTCAGGCCCAAAACCATGTGTGTGTCTGGTTTGATTTGGCGGGAGTGTATTCCGATATCAATGTCAGAACTTTAGTGGCTTCCAACTCTGAGACCTTATGGTGGTTTCTCTTCCTCTCCTCCCCACCATGGAGACCATTCCCTCTGTTCTCAAGGTAAACCCTAATCAATGTCTTTACCTCTACCAACCTCGTTTTACCGTTTCATAAATGATGAAAATTATTGATTGTACAATACCGTTAATCCTTTGTAAGATAACTTCAATACCCACTTTCCAGTTTTCAGTTTCGTTGGTGAGATTGAAAAAAGTTTTGTTTTTTTGTTGGTGCTTTATTATCTAAATAATAAATAATTGAATGTGCAATGGAAATGGTGTCGAGTTGCCCAATCAGTTTTGTGAATGACTTGTTAGAGGTTTTGAGGGTTTTATGATTGTTGGATGCTGATGTGTTTCTACTGTTGTTTTCAGAAATACTTTGGGTTTTCTGATTTTCGGCCTTATCAGAGAGAAGTTATTGAGAAAATTGTTGAGAAAAGGGATTGTTTGGTAGTCATGGCTACTGG
Organism: Phaseolus vulgaris; assembly: GCF_051622355.1. Classification (NCBI taxonomy): domain Eukaryota; kingdom Viridiplantae; phylum Streptophyta; class Magnoliopsida; order Fabales; family Fabaceae; genus Phaseolus; species Phaseolus vulgaris. Next base: position 25,982,421 of record NC_143503.1, read on the forward strand.
CAGTGGGAAGTCATTGTGGTAAAAAACATCATCATTCCGCTTTCACTCTCTCATTCTGTGTTCTTTTACCTCTTCTTGAAGCTAATTGCCTAAATTGGAGAGTTCAAAGGTGAACTGTATTTTATTTTTTAACAGCTATCAGGTACCTCCCTTGGTTGTTAAAAAGACTGGGATAGTTGTGAGCCCTCTGATATCGTTGATGCAAGACCAGGTGAATTGATTGGTTCTTCTGAATGAGTCTTCTTGTTTTACTTTTCTATGCCCTCAATGCCTTTCTGTATCTAGCCATAGTGATTATCTAATAAGAAGAGATGGGAAAACAGGTGATGGCTTTAAAACAACGAGGTATCAAAGCTGAATATCTTGGAAGTGCTCAGAAGGATTTCACTGTGCACTCTAAAGCTGAACGTGGTCAATTTGACATTCTGTTCATGACTCCTGAGAAGGCATGCACAGTTCCTACCAGGTAATGCATTAAACACATGTCTAACCTTCAGCTGCCAGATTGTGTGACCTTTATTTTGAGTTGCATTTCACTTATTAGTATAGCTTTTAAAAATAGAAGTGTCATGCAGCTATTCTAGAAGATATATGACTAGTTCACTTTATCAGTTAATTATCTTTCTAATTTCTGGAATTAGATCGCTGATTTTAGTCCATACCATGTCTTGTCTAATTATGATATTCTGTTCACTTGAACTTATTTTTTGTAGTTTCTGGTCCAACTTACTAAAGGCTGGAATTAGTCTTCTTGCTGTTGATGAAGCCCATTGCATATCGGAATGGGGACATGATTTTAGGGTGGAATACAAGCATTTAGACAAGTTACGTGAGGTCTTGCTTGATGTTCCTTTTGTTGGTCTAACTGCCACTGCTACTGAAAAGTAAGCATCTTTTGCTTTGGCTGTTAGTGAAGCATATCATTGCTGTACTTTATAATGACTCTGATACACATTTTGTGCCTTCTTTATCTTGTATATATTATGCTCTCCAATTGTTTATCGATAAACTTGCTTTTAGTTGCAATTGCAAGTCATTGTCAAGATCATGGTTTTTTTCTTTTACTTTATCACCATGCTTTGCTTGTGTTGGATTCAAATTTCAGTCAATTTCAGCCTTTTATCAGTCTGTCTATCTATCTATTTCTCTCCCATGTTCCCTTTCCTTTCCCACAAATAACAGCAAGAAGGGTACATGCTGGAGAATGATAGAATTATAAAATGAGGGTAGTTTGACCTATAAAGACAAACTAGAAACTAACTCTTTTTTAGTATTTTATTATGTCATCAAAATAATCATAAACGGATAAACAGGGGAATTGAAACTAATCTCTTGAGATATTAAATCTATTTAAGAAGTTGATTAGGGGCAATATGGGAGGGAAGGAGAGCCAGGACTTGAATGTATTGGGGTTGGAAGTAGTGCTTCTGTTCTACAACATTGATTCGTATCTTCCTCTGTTATCTGGTATTCTGTTATCCAATTTATAGATTTCTAGAGATAGAGGACTTTTGTTAGTAAAATTGCATATTGTTCTACGATCTGATCTAATTCTGCATGAAGCCTATTAGGTTTCTTAAATTTTTAAAATGATGCTGTTTGTGGCAAAAATAAATTACCAGGTTCTGGACTCATTAAACCACCTATGCAGAATTCAAACTTGTTTCTGTTGAAATCAGTTGTATAAGGGATGGCTACTAAAGGTCATGTAAGATATTTTTTAAATCTTTACTGGTACAATGATTCCTGCCATGTTTGTGTACTTCTGGTGGTTTCTTTCTCTTTCTTTCCATTTTACAACATCTTCTTATCAAGAGGAAAGGATTTTGTTACCTGTGTTGAACACTATTATGAGCATTGTTATAGGAATGGATTAAAATTAATTTATATTTCTACTTGGTGAATTAATTAATGAATTTATGTGACACTTCTTTTTGTTACATTGCCGTACTTAATGGTTCTTTTAATTAATAATATACTGTAACTGTATTTAGATTAAAGAAAAACATACACTCATTTTAATTTCTGTGCTTTATTTCCAGGGTTCGATTTGACATCATCAGTTCCCTGAAGATGGATAACCCTTATGTTACAATTGGTTCATTTGATCGCACAAATCTTTTCTATGGTGTCAAACTATTGAACCGTGGACAATCTTTTATTGATGAGCTTGTGCGGGAAATTTCAAAAGAAGTTGCTACTGGTGGTTCAACTATAATTTATTGCACAACAATCAAAGATGTAGAGCAGGTAATGTGCTAGAAATATTACAAAAGAATCCCAAAATAGTTTTCTATCTTGTCCTTTGTTGAAGGATAATGGAAGATTTTACACGACTCAGAACACTTGATAAACTAGGCCGAAGGGACAGGTTGCTTGATGACTCATTAAGATTTTAGTTATTAGGCACAATAATTTAAGGTGGTGCTGTATGGTACTATATAGGATATTCATTCATGATTCAAGACAAATATGAGAACTTTCAACTTATTGTGTAATAGGAAAAAATTGCAAAATTCATGCTAACACCAAGTGTGCCTTCTTAGATATGGAAAATAAAAATTAAAAAGATATATTTTTTGCATTGAAATATCCACTGATTATTCATGACCTTTCACTATGTGTGGTTACTTATCATGATAGTTTGTCAAAACGGATAATCTATATTTCTGTTTTAGCAACGGAACTCTTGTTTGCATTTTTGTTGTCTAAATTCTGTTTGTTGCCTGCAGCCTTTTTTAATTTTATATCTTGAATTTTATTGTTTAAATAGATATTCAAGTCATTTACAGAAGCAGGCATTGAGGCAGGAATGTACCATGGCCAAATGAATGGAAAAGATCGAGAGGAGTCTCATAGGTGAATATTCTTTCTTATTTTAGAACATGAAATAAAATTTCACCTCTGATCGCTGTGAAGGTGGAGCATACTCCTTACCTCCCTCCTGTTCTCTAATTTTTGAAGATGCTTCAATGGTTTGATCCTAACTGAACTTGTTCTAATCTATTGACAGATTATTTGTTAGAGATGAACTGCAAGTTATGGTGGCAACCATTGCCTTTGGCATGGGCATAGATAAACCTAACATTAGACAAGTGATTCACTATGGTTGCCCTAAAAGTCTTGAGTCCTACTACCAGGAAAGTGGACGATGTGGTAGAGATGGTATAGCTTCGGTTTGTTGGCTTTACTACACAAGAAGTGACTTTGCAAAGGGCGACTTTTACTGTGGAGATGTAAAATCAGTACGTGTATTTAAATTTATCTGAAAAAGTTTGGCTAAGGATTTATTTGTAGTTAAATGAGCATTGAAGCTGCTTACTTCTTGCATATTGTCCCCATATAAGCTATCCCCATTCTCCTACTAATATTTAAGTCTCCCATGTACCAGGAAAAACAAAGAAAAGCTGTTATGGAGTCATTGCTTGCTGCTGAACACTATTGTGTGCTGACCACATGCAGAAGAAAGTACTTGCTTGAATACTTTGGGGAAAAAAATTCAGCTGATAGATGCGGTTTGCCTTTTGCTTAGATGCTTCATTATTGTCCTTGTAAAGTTAGAGCTTAAACTTAGTAGCCTATCATTGTTACTCCATTGACTTTATACAATTAGGGGAATCAGGAATAGTGTGTTTAGTCCTAATACCCCCCTCATGGTGGATCATGTGTCATATGCTCCCAAGCTTGCTAAATAAGGTTAAATATAGGCACTCTAAGGGGCTTACAAAATATATCAGTTAACTGGACAAGTTGACAAAACCAATAACAATCTTTATCTTGCTCAAAACTATCCTTTTCTTATTTAGTTTACTCCAATTTTTATTTCTTTTATACGTGTTTTGTAGGTAACTGTGATAATTGCAAAGTCTCAAAGGAGGAGCGTGACATGTCAAGGGAAGCATTTCTTCTAATGGCTTGCATTCATTCATGCAAGGGCAGATGGGGCCTTAATATGCCTATTGATGTCCTGCGTGGGTCTCGAGTAAGATTTTCAATATTAAAGCTAGGAAGTGTTTTCATTTCAGTTTTAGAGAATTCATTCACTTTTTGAGTTCTTGTTTGGTTTCTTATTCATTTATTTAATCATGTACTCCCTTTTTATTTTCTACGGTTATCGATGTCCCTGTGTTTTGACTAACGATATTTTTTTCTTTGGTTACTACTACTACTATCACTTATTGTTTACGATAAAGAGTCTTATAATTTTATTGTCATTTTTTTTCTGGGTAAGTTCTTACGTATAGGTTGTATACCTTTTTGAGCCTTACTTGATAACTGTGGCTTATTTTCTTTAGTCCCTTTCAAGTACGATTGTGTCTAATTGTCTATCTACCATCCATTAGGTGTTTTAGAGAAATAGTTGAACTTCTACAAACAGTTGCGTGTAAATTTTAATAACGAAGCTGTAAATTTTTATACACCAATTTAGATATATTAAACGAACAATTCGCATTACTTCATTTACATGATCCTAAAATTGTTCAAAATGAACATTTCAGTTATTCAACAGCACAAAAAGCTCTCTTAGTTCATAATGACAAGGTGGCTTTTAACAAACCTATAAACCCTGTTTCCTCTTATTCATAGTGACAAACATTGAAGCTTTAGTGCATATGGATTCCTCGAGTACCCAAAATGATTTTGAATCTAGCAATTGGGTACCTTCTTTTTGCTGTCTGTGGTTACTGCACAGCTTTAAAAATACCCTCTACTTGGTATACTCTAAAAGCATAAGTATCATTTGGTTTTCATTCATTCTTAACCTTTATTGTTGCCTTTAAATTTATTTAGTTGTTCCAACTGTTGATAGTTGTATTAGCTTGTAACTTGTAGGTCAAGAAAATTCTAGAGGCTCAATTTGATAAGCTTCCACTTCATGGGCTGGGGAAAAATTATCCAGCAAATTGGTGGAAATCACTTGGGCATCAATTGATTTCTCGAGGTAGAGTGGAAATAATTTACAATCATGAGTTATATTGAAACAGTTCTGTGGATCGACATTCTCAGTTCAGGGAAAGTTTGGATATGTAGAGCAAAGCATTTTCTGTTGCTCTGTTTAAGTTGACTGCCTGTCTTTTTGGCAATTTGAATCATTAGAAGGCAGTTTTAACGTTGTACATTATTTTCTGTATAAAGGATTTGTTGTGAAAATAAAATTACATTTTCTGGTTTCTGTTGGCTTGTTCGCTGTCCCTTGTATTCATTTTTTAAGTCTTGGCTATGATTGGATTGCAAGCACTAGGTTAGATGGTACGACACCATGGATGAAAGTCTGCCTTTTGCTCTCTTTGATTATTTGAGTAAATATGTTACATAGAAGAATTCCAAGAGACCCCTTTATTTTTAATTTTTCCTACATAGAGTGGGTTTATTTCTTGCTTCAACTGGAGCTTTTTGAGCTAGTAGCAGTATCTTTGTTAGAATAGGTACTAAATTAAGGTAGGAAGTAGTTGTATTTGAAAACTACTATATGTTGTACTTATGAGCTGTACCTATGAGCGGTACCTATGAGCGGTACCTAGGACTCTAGTTCTGATCTTTGCTCTTCCATGTAATTGTATCACAATTCTACCAATATAAAAATGAGAACATACGAGAGGAGTGATCTGGCTCTCTCAAATATAGTCTCTTTTATTTATCTCAACTGTATCAATATACATATATACAAAGAAAAAAATACATTTGAAAAATAATTGACATTTTTTTCTGTTTTCAAACATAATTAATTTTTCATACATTTCTTGCTATTTATTTGGCACTGGTAATTGTATTTCTTGCTTCAGTATATTTTACATATTACTATTCACAATCTATGTCAAAAAATGACAATCTTTTATATTACACAGTAAATTGTATTGAAGAAATTGCTAGATGCAATTTGTAATGGACTCCTATTGTTCTACAGGTTATTTGAAGGAGACTGTTAGTGACGTCTATAGAACTATAAGGTAGATTCTTCAAGTTATTTGGTAGATTAAAGTAGTTATTTGAAGTCTGTGTATGCTACTAGTCTGTTACCTGAAGGTAGGATGAAAATAATAATTTATGCACGGATACCTTTGTGGAAAATAGTGATTCGTCAAGGAGGAAAAGTTTACAGATAATTATCACTGGGATTTCGATAGTCTTTCCCTCTTACACTTTCTAACATTCCAAAAACTGTCCTATCCCCTTCCAACTCCCTGTTAATCTTTATGTTTCCCTTATCCACCTCATCACCCAGTCTGTTAATAGAGCTAGACTTCTCTAATTGGGCATCCTACTTCTATTATAATTTTTCATAATTGGGACCTAAAAATGTCAAAACACATCTATTATGCAACTTTTTAGTTTTAGTGTTTTAGTGTGTTTCACAACTGAAGCTATAATTAGACGCAAAATTTGTTCTTCATGAATCAGTGTCAGTTCGAAAGGAGAGCAGTTTTTGGCCTCTTCTACACCAGATTATCAACCTCCTTTGATTTTGACATTAACTGCTGAAATGCTTGGAGAAGAAGATAATGGAAACACACAAGAAGAATTCAAAACTTTATCCACTTCAGAATTAGAAGGTTTTTCAGAGGTTGGTAATAAGTGGTTTTATCTTTATCCAACATCTTGTCTTTCTTTCCTTTTCTTCTAATCATCAATGAAGCTTCTTGAATAAGTGGTTTACAATTATATGTGTATGTAAGATAAATAAGCCATTCATCCATAAAAGATAAAAAACAGCAAGCTTATTGTTTCCAATTTTTGTTTGTAAGAGACTATATTAATTCTAAATCTTTGTGTTGTACTTCTATACTCAGGCTGAGAAAACGTTCCACCAAATGCTTTTGGAAGAAAGATTAGAGCTTGCAAGAAGTGTTGGAACAGCTCCGTATAGTTTTTATTTTTTAACAGTTTGAAGGATATTAATTCTTAGTTTCTTTTATCCATACTTTCATCATAAAGCTGTTATACTGTCTTTGTAGATATGCTATATGTGGTGATCAAACGATCAGGAAAATTTCTTTGACAAGACCATCTACAAAAGCAAGACTAGCAAACATTAATGGTGTAAATCAGGTATCCCTTCAATGTTTTGAAGATGTCTGTAACTGGACCAGCCCAAATGGTTCAAGAAAAAAAAGCAGAAACTTGTCAAAATGGCTTTAGTAAACAATTTTTTTATTAATATTCTAATTCAGCTTTAGTAAATATAAAATTCTTGGCAGCAATTACGTGTATGGAAAAATCTTCCAATTGCGAAGGTTTATTGAAATACTATGAAAATGGCTTGCAAGATTTCTAAACAGGGGGGGAATTATTGTTGCATGCAGTGTGAACTAGTTAATCCTCTGAATGAGCAATCTCTTGACAGTAGTTTACCTTCCAATGATCAGTAATCACATATCAGATTTGTTTGGCCTGTAAACATGTCTTTAGATAATGAAGCCATTTTTATTTTATACCTTCTGTCTTTCTGTCATTTGAAATACTGACTTCAAACAACATTGTACAGCACCTAGTTACAAAATATGGAGATCATTTTCTTCAAGTTATTCTGAAACTGTCGCAAGGATTAAACCTATCATTGGATGGGGAAGAAAAGGTTCCAATGGCTAGTTTGCAAACTAATGGAGTAACGAAAGTATCTCCACTAACCAACAAATCCAAGAAGTTGACATCAGCAAAGTTTGAAGCATGGAAAAAATGGCATGAAGATGGTCTTTCTATTCACGAGATAGCTGTATGTCATTCGAATCTGCTGTTACTAATAAAGATATATATAATTTCATTGTATAACTTCATGAGATTGTTGTATGTCATATTAGTCTGTTGTTACTAAAGAAGATCTATGCCCACATGTTTCACTATAACTACTTTCTCCACTGACTCCTCTCTCCATAATCTCAGAACTTAGAAGCTAGATCGGCTCCTATAAAAGAACAAACTGTTGCTGAATATCTGCTGGAAGCTGCTCAAGAAGGATTACCTTTTGATTGGGTTAGATTCAGCAAGATGATAGGACTGACACAAGAGATCATATCAGAAATTCAGGGTGCTATTTCAAAAGTTGGATCTACAGACAAGCTGAAGCCTATAAAAAATGAATTGCCAGAAGATGTGGGTTCAGATTTCCTACCTTCGTGATTTGAGTATATCTTGGTATTTATGCAAATATATGGTCCAATATATTTCATTCTACTGCTCTATCCTCCACCGGAACAACTTCATGATTTTAGGTTTACTATGTTTTTATTTCCTGAAAATTATTCGAACTTGTTGGTATCTGGTTCTTTGTTTTTCTAGAATCATGTCTAACTCTTGATTATGAATTGATTAATCAGACTACATAAGAGTCAATGGACAAGGTCTGCAACAACCAAGTGTAGATAGAAAGAATTTGTAGACAATGGCTACGGTTGTGTAGTCAGGTTTCAAAAGTTTTTACCAACGAGATACTATTTCTCTCTCTTGTGAAGTTTCTTTTCACGTTGTAATTTGTAAATATTAATCATTAAACTCAAAATGGAAATGTCCCAAAACCCTGACAACATTGGAAGATAACTTCCAAGAAACAAAGGGAGCTGAAGTCCTTAACCTGAACAGGGAGAGCTTAAGTATCATAATCATAAGTAACTTGTAGCTGAAGAACTGCTTATTGCTTCATTGTATCTGAGATTGAATAATTTGTTATGGTGCAGATAAGTTATCAGCACATCAAGACTTATTTGTCAATGCGAAACTCTGGTATATCCTTGGAAACATTTCAATCTGGAAGTAACCAGACTGGGAAAGATGATGAACTTGCATACAATGCTTCAAATTTTCCAGACTCTACTTTAGAAACATGTCCCGACAGACATTGTGAAGATGGCATTTCTGCAAAAAGTTTGGCTGAACAATGCGACTTGGAAATGGATGAGGTACCTTTACCTGTGAACAGTTCTGAGGAACAGAAGCTCTCAAATGCCAGTGAAGGGGAATTCACAAGAAAACGACAAAAGGTCAGTGAAACGAATGAAGAAAATTCAACTAAATTGAAAGCTACAGAGAGTTCTGTTGTGGAGTGGATGAAGAACCTTGATGAAGGGGTAAGTGGCGACTTCTTTATGTTTCTGACAACTTTCTGAAATATGAATATGTATATATTTATATATGCTTTACTTTGTGATTATTATTGTAAGAAAAGTGTTGCTTATTGGTTTCAGGCTACGTTGAGCACTATTTTGGAACACTTCAATGGATCCAGTGAAGATTCTGTGGTTGAACTGATAAATGGCCTAGAGTGTGACTTTTTAATATATAGGAAAGGGAACGTGTATAGGGTTTTGTAACAAAGTTTATGCATCAGGTTTTGTGAAAAACTATTTCTTTGTAGTCTGTTGCATTTTCACTACAATGTTATCTGCATTGAGTAATGATAATATTTGAACATACTAGTCATTTCGTAACAGTTCCAGGTGTTTAATGGTAAATACATTTTTTTTTTGCTTTATTACTTTTAGATTTCATAATATATCTTACTTTGATCCCTCGTTTAAATTGCTCCCTTGTAGTTCAAATAATTTTTAGTTATTCATATCAAGTCCTAGCTTCATAGTTCAATTGCATAAATAACAAATATAATAGAATATGATGTATCATTTAGTTTATGTAATTTTGTAAAGAAAGAGATTATAATGACCTGCATTACTATAATTTTGGACTTTTTTTTAGTTCTTAAATGTGATTTGATCTCTCAATTTAATAAATTTAAAGATGTAATATTAACACTAGTTTCTCGTACACGTAGGTCGTCTAAGCATTCTTTTAGCACGATTTTTTGAACTACTGAATTTTATTTTCACTTAGTTGAGATATATTTATCCCAAAAGTTAACAACAGATTTGTGGAAACAAAAAACTCCATAAGATTTCTGGACCAGAGACTCATTCTCTCAATAATAACTTGCCATCAAGAAATGGAATAGAACATAATCTTCATGCATTGTTAAGAAAATGAGGCAAATAAAGAAGCCAAAACTATAGTTAGTTTAATCTCTCCCCACAAACACTAAAACAAGGGGAACAAGGTTAACTATAATATATATTTAAAAAGAATTGCAAATTCTCATGAAAATGTTAATCTCTATGTATAGCATCTTCAAGGTCCACTACCACCCCTATGCGATTTTTCAAAACGGTACTAGCATGTAAAGGTGTTTTGCACTTGCACTGGAGCTCCTTGAATCTCTCAATGTCAAAATTATGCATCTTGAAAAGTTTCATCTGCCTTGAAAGAAAAAGCCTCTTCATCAAGTCTTGGTAAGTAGGGTCTCTTGAAGTGATCAAAAAGTATGCATAGCCTATGACCAACCCTGTGGTTGTGGTAAAAAATGCAATTGGTTCCATTACATCCCATGAAAATTCCCAGAATGTTAGCCGGAAGAAGAGGCCGGCTGTCACTATGATGAATCCTAGTCCAGACCAGAGGACGCGCCGCACCTGTTTATGTGCCAACACATCAATTTCCTCTTTCTTATCCTGCAGACTCTTCAACTCCTCCCTTATAGGATCGTTGTCAGCAGTCAGTGCCAGTGGAACGGCTCTGCGAACCAGATCCACCACCTGAAACACAGAACATTGCCATACAACAGAAACATAATCAGTGAATTTAGAAACCTTTCCACACTATGACAGAATTGAATTGCATATCACTTTCTCTAATGTCTTTTTCAAAACTGTTTCCTGAAGTTCATTTCCTCAACAAAATTTTTGGTTGATCAGATAAAGTTTCAACAAACATACTGCTAAGATCCCACAGACAGTTTGTACCAGACCAGACACACCGTAGAGAACTTAAGGAGTTACAAATTGTTTTCTACTGTTGTTTAGGTTCTTTTGTGGTTTTAGTTTGATGCATAGTAGCCAGTTCAAATGAAAAGAGTAGTCCTGCACTGAAGTAGGTTTACGCATGATAATCCATGACAAACAGCTTGAAACACACTAATTAGCTATAATACATAACAATATTGGAAGTTTTCATGAATACCACTCCCTATTATGTTACATTAGGGAATGCATCAGCCCCGAACCAGTAAAATTGTTGAAATGAATAATCTATGTCCTGGAACCTTTTGCATAACTAGCACATAGAAGACTAAACTAAAATATTACAATCTTGTACTTCCAGAATCCATTATAATTTATAAGACCTCTATATAGACAGGAGATTACTCTTTTGCCATTTATAATCTTCTAAGATGAAATAAACGTATGTAGTGATATAATAAGTTAACATATTTACAGGGCAAGAAGAAAAAGAAAATCATAGTGATGTTAATATTCTGCAACTGAAAACAAGATTCCAGAATCTAGAAATCTTTATCATGACAGGACAAGCATAATGAAGAGAGGTTGGATCTAAATCGTTGATGGCATTGAGAGGATGCAATGAAATAATTTGGAGCTGTAGTGTTCTTGAGAGCCAATTTTCTTAAAGTTTATAAACTCAGTTTATTCTCTCTATTTCAGAAAAAACCTGCAACTGAATCAGACTTTATCAAACTCTACTACCTAAAACTACCGTGAAAGAGAAAGCAGACAACACAGAGCATGAAGATAAGAGAATTTATATATGCATCAGTAATTGATAGATGAAAAAAAAAATATTCCCATCCACCATGGAGTTAAGCCAAAGGTTGAATCATGAGTTATTTCAGGTTGAATATGAAGAGTGCTAAAGTGTATATGCAGGATAAACTGAAGATTCACCTATTTTTTTTTCCTTTACAAATACATATAATATTTCCCTGTGAAAAGAGATGTGTAATACATGGGTCAGGGAGGACCCTCACACATTGTAAAGCAGGAACAAAAAAAAGGGCAAGAATTGACATCTATTGCACCACAAAGGTAAGTAAATATACTGTTATATACTTAGATCTGGCCAAGCTTTTGGTGAGCCCCACAAACACATCATGTTCTTATGCCAGCATAAACATAATCAATTGAAATCAGTCCCAATATCTCACCTTATCAGGATGCAAATACACTTTGTCCCGGAAGAGGAGAACAACCCCAGCCTCATCAAGAACCCTGGCAAATGCTGCAGCCTCCTCATGACTCCTGGCAATCCCCATGCTCTCACAGGCCTCAAGAAGCTCCGAATAGCAAATAACTTCCTTCCCTTCCATACCAAGCTTCATCTTCAGAGACTCCACGTTCACCAACCTCATAAGCTTCTTGGCTTCTGAGTATGATATAAAATCTTCTCTTTCATTACCATTGCTGAAACCACCACCCCCAGTTGAAGTTGATACACCCCTCTTTATTTGATTCAACAGAAAAGATAAAGGTGTCATCCCACCACCCCTTCTTCCACCACACATCACCTCCACCACACCCCTCAAACCCAACAAAGGAGGACCAAAAGGATGAAGCTTTTCCCCACAACCATTGCTAACACCACCAGTTGCTGATACCCTTTGCCTTAGAAAACCGCCACCCACACACCACCGCCACCTACCCCACATTTTTCCAGAACCCAAATAAAAAAAAATCCAAACTTTATGAGAAAAACACCAGCTCCACAAAAACCCGACACTGCACAGTATAGTTAACACCGTGAAAAATCAACAACCGACATCTCCCTTCTCATCTGAAACATTCAAAACATATTGGTCACTAAGATCGGTGCTCGAAAGTAGCAACTTCCAAACAAGGACTGGCCAAGAAGTATACTTTAATATAAAATCCTAAGAAAGAGAAAGAGAAATTTTGCGTGTGCATACAAATACTCGGAGAGAGAGAGTAAGGAAAGAAAGAAAGAAACTAGAAGGTAGGCGAAAGAGCAGAGGAGAAAGTGGATGTTGACGGAGTTGCTACATAGAAATACTCAGTTACTTTTTTGTGCGGAATCGACATTGTTGTCAACAACAATGGGTAACGGTTATTAACGGCGAAAGGTGTAAGGGTAGGGTTGATGAGTCAGAAAGAGTTGTGTGGGTCCCAGGAACTTGGATTGACATTCACTCACACGCCATGCACTCTCTTCTCACTTGTAAGACTTCAATGTCTTCGTGTTGTGTCCATTGCGTGGCCTTACATTTACTTACAGTTGTTGAGATTAGATTAATCTAACGGTCGAGGTTAAATACTAACTAACTTGTATTCTTATCTCAAAAGTCTCAATTTATTTTCTGCTTTTTCAGAGAATTAATTGAAATGAGGTTTCAAAATAGTTAGAAACTATTACAGATTTTAAAGATTGTCTGATAATGACTTGTAAAGTTTTTTTAATTCATAATTTTTGTAGTTTAATTTCAATAAATTTATATTATTTACATCATAAGAATAAGAATTTCAAACATTTGAAATGATTCTATCGAGATGTAACGTTTTGTGATCCTTAAGATACAAAAGGTGCATATTTTATATTAAAAATTTAAAATTTAAATATTTGTTTTTATATTATATTATTATATTAAAAATAATTATGTTTAATAAAGCTAAATGCAACCAACCTTTTACTTAAAAATAAGTAAGCTTTAAAAAATAAGTAATAATGATTTGAAATAAATTTAGAAATGTTTTGAAAGGTATTTTTTAATGGATTGTGTGATGAGGATGCTCGTTTATTTTTTTATTTTTATTTTTTTGATAAAAAAAAAAATTGGTGTTCAAAGTTTGAAACACAGATTAGCATAATGAAAATCTATTTTTGGTATTGGTGTGCTTTAACTCAATCACTTTTGTTTCTTTTTTAATTAGAAGATTACTTTTATAAAGTCACTTTTAATTATAATTTTTATTTTCTCAAAATAAAGTATACATATATTTATTTTTTTATTAAGTTCTTTATAACTTTTATAAGTAATTTATTGTGGTCACTCATGCTTCTAACAGATAAAGAAGATTGTTGAAATACAAAGAAATTTCTCTAAAAAATAACATAGAACATGAAATCTAACTACTTGAATGAAACCATTTTATATAAGTGAATTAACAAATGTGACTCAATATGAGACTATTTAATGATAAAAAAACAAAACAACATGTAAGTAAGATGATTCAATTGTTTTGCATATATTTAGACTTTATGAATTAAATTATTATTAACAATTTATATCTTGAATGGAGCAATACTAAATTTAGAAACTTCTAAATGTTTTAAAACAATTTTACATCTTAAAAAGTGAATTTGTATATAATTTATTTTGATAAGACTTCTCATATTCCTTCAGATAATTGTAAAGAATCACTATAAGATTGTCTCTTATTGTGCTTATATCAAAGCACTTTTCAAATTTTGAAAAATTAAATTTAAATAAAAATTACTAAACACTCTTCTATTGAAATATTTTTTTAAATATTATAATACAATAAAACCATATAAAATAAAATAAAACTTAAACTTGACATGTGTCAGTAGAAACAGACTTTCCACTAGATATGTGATGGATTGTCTTCCACACTTATGACAAAAGACTATTCCATCCCATATTTTTTAAAATATCAGAAAATATTATTTAATTTATTAATGTTTTCTGTGATCCAGAAAAATTACAAAATTTGAAATGTATATATATATATTTTTAAAATTGTTTCAATTTGTAAAATTCGTAAATACCTTTCAAGTTTTTACCATTCAAAATGTATAAATAAAAAATAATATATTTTAAATAAGAATGTTTTTTAAATTATATAATTTAAAATATATTTTTTTAAATAAAATATTTTTTAGTCTAATCTACACGTAAATGAGAAGTTATGGAGAGCAGGAAAGAAATATACATCAACTACGAAACAAACTAAAATTTGTACACAAAAGTGGTGTCTTTTTAGGAAAGGACTGGTCCTGGTCAATTTTTTAATTAATTTAATATCAAAATATTATATTTATATATGTAATATATTATAATTAAATTAAATAAACAACCATAGAAAGTTCAAATTTTGGTCCAATTTTCAGTTTCATTTATATTTATTTATAACATTTAATTAATTAAACTATTTTAATATTATCTTAAATTTAAAATTTAATTAAATCTTACTGGGAGTTGGTTCAACGTTTAAAATTTCAAATTAATAAATTAGAAAAAAAGAAATCATTGCATAATGTGAATTAATATACATAAAAAACTAATGATTTAAAAGTGAAACCAAATATTTATTAAAAGTCCTGTTAGTTAAGGAACAAGGAACGTGGACCCATGTTAATATAATGGATATATTTATTTTTTCAAAGGGGACCGCAGAAACAGTTGTCAGATTCACTAACCTTTCACCACACATTCAGATCTTGTTAATATTAATTTCCATATATGAAAACTGATATTTTTGTTACATGCAACAAAGATTTTTTTGAAAAAATAATTTTCAGCTAAGTTATAAAAAAACTGATATCAATTATAACTTTTATAGCAATAATAAATAATTAACTAACTATACACGTATAATTGATTGGTTTCTTCTTTTTCAACTCAAGTGAAATTACCAACAGCAAAACAGTTTCACATGAGAAACAAATAAACAATTTGGTTTTGGTCGGAAAGCAAATCCACACTCAGATTTCTAAACATTTTTCTTTTCTCAACAGTGCTGGCTTGCTCTGCTGCTTTCTTGTGTACTCAGATCTTGAATTTCATTTTAATGCCTTACTTTTTGTTCACATTCTTTCTATCCAAGTTTAAACTCCATTACAAATTGACTTTGACTCTGCTGTGGACTCTTGTTTGGAGTGTGTTTCAAACTTAAATAGAAGGACCAATTTAGTCATTAAATTGGATTTCTTGAAAGTGTATGAGACTTTCAATTTAGTCATGAAATTTAAATAAATTAAAAAAATGTGAAGAACAGAAATTACCTATAAACATCTTATTTATTTACTAATATTGAAGGACTAATTGGAAAAATATATATACTTTAAAACTGAAAAGATCATTGGGCCTTCAAACTTAACTTGATGAGTAAATTTATTTCTTTCTGACATATAAGCACATACAAAATTGAATATATTGTGCCTGAAATCAAGTTTCCATAAAAGTCTGCAAAATGAAAAACTACTCCAAAATTAAGTTTGTCATCTTTAAACCCAAACAAGCACTTTTACCCTTTGCTAAAAAGATCATTCTGGGAAATGTTAATTACTTCAGATCTTTGCCTTTCAAAGATAGTAACAAGATTTAATTGATTTCTCAAAGTAGGTAAAGCAAGCATTTAAGAGTACTAACTTTCACAGCCTTCTTCCCAAGAAATAAAGAACTTTTTAAGGCACCCAGTATTAGGCTAATGCAATAGCCTTACCATATCCTCATGTCATTTTGTAGATAATACACAGTATAGGAATGAAACTGAAGCGTGAGTTGTATTCAATTCAATGTCATAATGGTAAATGAGAAGGTATGAAAGATGCAACAGAATGTTTGAACCATGTGATGACATATATCTGTGGTTTTTTAACTCTTGCTTTCTTTACTGATTCAGAATACATACATGTAATCACAGCAATATATTCAATTTCTTAATGGCAAATGTACAGCATATACCGTAATGAATTTTTTTTTAGAATGATAAGAGGGAAAAAAAAGTTAATTACGGCTGTACTAAATTAATTCAATGGCCATTTAGTAGGCTCACTCGCTATGCTTTGCTTTTGAAAGATTTCTAACCAAACCCTTGGCTATCTTCCAGAACCAAAACAAATTCATCATTGTCAATACAGGAGGCACCACAAGCAAGCTGTAAAAACCCAATGGGAAGATCTCTTTGACCTGAAAGCAGGGAGCAAAACGTTTGATTTTATTTCCTAAATGATAATCAAAGGGGAATTGTGAAATTATGTGTGATGGGGAATCACAGAGAAAACGCTTGCCTCATCAAAATGGGTCCACAAGTGGATAAAAAAGAATATAAATAGGAAAATCCTTGCAATCTGCAGCACAAAAGATATATGGGATAAAGTAAGACAATATATTTATTTCGAACCACCAAGTAAATTTGTTCCACACGTCCATCATTACAGTCATTAGAATAACAAACAGATCACAAAAAAATTTGAACTCTTTGCTTACATATAACAGCTTGTTTCTATTCGAGATCAAACAGTCACGACTGAAGTGAAAAAAAAAATTCTTTGAGAAATCGGAGCATTGAAATGTGTTTGTTCACGCAGGACATAATGCAAATGGATTTAGCAAAATAAAACAGAAAGACCTTCAAGCAAATAGCCCTTCCGAGTTTGAAATGTGGACAATGCATTAGCCAACCGACTACCCTGTTGAATTCAACTGTTACTTATTATACAAGGGAATAAACATGTACACTAATGTATCCCTGAAAACTAGGGAAATAATTCTCCATATAAATGTTGTACCTAAATAAGGAAATAAAACTGATCTTATTAACATTAAATCCTATTCTGGGCTGTGCAAATCAGAATTGGATGATTCTGATTGATATGAGCTAATCTCCTATAAATTCTGATTGATATGCGTTGATCTCCTATAAATTCTGGTTGATATGCACTGATCTCCAACACTCCCCCTCAATCTGGGTGGTAGATGTCTATCATACCCAGATTGGATCTAATGTTTTCATGTATTCCTTGGAAGAGCCTTTGTCAGAATGTCTGTTGCTTGTCAGCATGATGGAACATAGTCAACACTTATAATACCATGGTCAATTTTTTCTTTAATGAAGTGTCAGTCAATCTCTACATGCCCCGTCTTATCATGGTGGACTGGGTTCTTTGCAATGCTTATAACAACTTTGTTGTCACATAATATCCTGATAGTGTAATTGATAGGAATTATGATTTCATCTAGCATCCTCTTAAGCCAGATTCCTTTACAGATACCTTGAGCCATAGCTCTAAATTCATCTTCTACACTACTCATTGCCACCACAGGTTGCTTCTTGCTTCTCCAAGTCACCAAGTTTGTCCACACAAAGGAGCAGTAACCTGTAGTTGATTTCTTGTCAGAGGGGCATCCTGCCCAATCCGAGTCAGTATAAACTTCAATGCCTGTTTTTGATTTCTTCTTGAAAATATTCGAGTTGACCCAAGTCCTTGACTTCAAATTCCTTGGAGCTATGTTGGACTCTACACCCATCCTTCTCTTCCTGAAGTACATCATCCAATTGTCTCCTTGTGTAGTAGGGTCTTGATTCTACTGAGATGCAGTCCTCTCTCTAGCATCAATTGGTGCATTTTTATTACATCTACTGCAGTTTCCTTTGCTGCAAGTTCAGTCTCAATTGGCTCTGCATTTTCCTCTCCTGCAGGTGCAGTCTCTGCTGACTTTGCATTTACTATTTCAATTTCCTCTACTACAAGTACATTGTGCGGAAAGATTTCCTAGTTTGAGGTGAATAGCATCTCTACCCCTTTTGATGGGGGGAGTAGTCGAGGAAAATGCATTTGATGAATTTTGGGTCAAGTTTGTTACACGAGCATTGAGGTTATGGATAAAGGCTTAACATCCGAATATTTCCAAGGGAATAGATATAAGGATACGATTGATAGGGTATGATGTTTGGAGAGTAGAGTAAGGGGTGTTAAAGTTGAGGATTTGGGATGGCATTCTATTGATGAGGTGAGGTTGCAGAGAGGACAACTTCTCCCTAAAATTGGTTGGGTACATTTGTAGCTGACAAGAGAGATCTGGTCACTTCTAGGAGATGTCTATATGTTCTCTCGACAACCCTGTTCTGCTGAGGGGTATTTACACACGAACTCTGATGTATGATTTTATGTTTCTGAAGGTAGGAATTTATTGCAGAGTGATAGTACTCTCGGTCATTGTCACTCCTTAGCACATTTTAATGCTGCTCTGAAATTGTGTTTCCACCATAGTATGAGACAGTTCAAATATTCTGTCAGCTCTTTATTTCTCCTTCATTAGGAAAACCCAAGTGACCCATGTCTAATCGTCAATGAAGGTGACAAACCATCTTGATCCAGTGACGTTATTTACCAGTGATGGTCCCCATATATTGTTGTGAATTAGGGGAGAAAGGTTAAGAGGGTGTATAGGGTTGAGGCGAGTAGGAGTTGCTGGTATGTTTGGACAATTGACATATTTGACAATGAAACAACTCCTAGCCGATAGTGCCACAACATTACAATTATTTTACTATTTGGAGGTATCATTGCACAAGAGTTGGACTTGGGTTCTGGTTCTGACGCTTCAGCTTGGAAGTGGTAGAGTCCAGCACATTCTTCAGCATTGTCAATCGTCTTCCCCGCTCCAAAATCTAAAATTCACATAGGTTAGGGAAGAATTCAGTGACACTTCAACTCTCTTATCAGTTTGCTAATGGACAACAGGTTACAGTCAAGTTTAGGCACAAAAAGGACTGAATTCAGGGCAATATTTTTTGAGATAATAACTGAACCTTTACCCATGTCCTTAGAAAGAGTCCCATCAACTATCCCAACTATATAAAAAGTTAGGTGTGAAGAATAGCTTTTCAACAGAGTTAAGTCTCTAGTCATGTGATATTAGACTCCTGGATCAATGATCCATAACTTTGGTTTTCCTTTGCTAGTATTTAAAGCATGCAAGAAATTACCTTTTTGTGCTACTGCAACTGTACTAATTGTTTGCTAGAGAATAAACTATAGTGCTTCCATTTGCTCCTTGCTGATTGGAGATGGGTTAGAATTTATCTCAGATGTGTTGTCTAGGTTTTTGGTCTGTTTCACCTCTGAATGCCTGCCATTAATGATCCAGCAAGTGTCCTTAGTGTGACCCAGCTTCTTATAATGATCACACCAAGGCCAATTTTTCTTTTGAGATGGACGAGGTTGGTTCCCCCTTGCTGCTATTGTTGAGTCTTCAGTGGATGGGGCTGAACTTGACTTTCCAAGCATTACTTTCCTCTTGCTCTCCTCCCTTCTCACTTTCGAAAATACTTTCCGGATTGTTATAAGAGGTTTGGTACCAAGGATTCTCCCCCAGACTTCATCAAGTTCTGTGTTCAGCCCCAATAGAAACTTGTAGATCCTATCTTACTCCTCCAATTCTTTATACTTCTTATCCTCGGTATAGCCCCATTGATCGTCTTCATATATTCTTTTTACCACCAATTTCACACAACCCATTACCATTATGATTGTCACCATTGCCATTGTTACTAAATCATTGTGTTCACTAGTGCCTCTACCATCATTGCATCACTATTGTCACCCTAACACTACTACAACTGACATCATTTCTGTTGCTGGCACACCCCCACCCATCTATCACCGCTGTTACCATGGTTACTAATCATACTTGCAAGTAAACTCGTTTGAGTTTACAAGCCCACATACACAATGCAGGTAACTCAATTTTTGCAGATTTAGTGTAGACACCATAACTCAAGGCAAAATCATGCTGACTAGTGAATTTACAGCCAAATCAGCATGTTTGCTGAGTCTTTGGAGTACTTCAGGATTATATTCTGAGCCATTAAAAAATAAACACCCTTTTAGTGTTTTTTTGGGTGTTTAGGGCCCAACAAGCCCTCATTCCATTTTGCATCCCAACACAAAAACGAAGGGCCTTCCTATCCAAGGGATGGAAGGACAAAGGCTTTTAGTGTCCCCTATAGCCAAGAACTAAGGACTCACAATGAGTAGTCATTTTGTTAACTTGTCCTCATGCCTTTCTTTGTTCATGGTTTAATATTCTCGTGCCCAATGCATATAGGAATTACACCAATCCATCCTAAACTTGGTGGTTAAAAGCTAATGTGAAGCTGATACTATTTGTTAATCTGCATTCTATTTTGTGTATCAATCTAGAAAAGAAGGCCTCCAAGTCTAGCTTTCCTTCTTCTCTCAAATGCAAATTGTATTTTTCCTTCAAAGTAAAGGTCACATATTTCTTTCTATCACACTCATGAATCGATTTGCATCTACTCTAAAGCAACTTGATGGAGCATTAAAGCTTTTGTTCCAAAGAAGGCTCTATTTTGGTGAAAGGTTGAGTCTGTTTTTTGATTTGGTGAATTTCGATGTCATAGTAAGTTATTCTTTATCCTATTTATCATTTGGTTCCAATCTGTTGATGGCTCCTTTGCTCTGTCAATTATTGGCTGGTTCATTCATGCAGTATATTGTAACTCATATCTTATCCTACTCTTATCGTCTCCTTAAAAGTTATAACCAACCTACCTAATTTAATTTTTTTAGAAGCCTTTTAAAGCTCAAGTGATCCACCCAAATTTATATGTGATGTATTAAAACAAGAATGGGGAAAATATCTCCACAATGTTGCCTACTTAGGCATGCAATATGCAGTATACATTTTGTCAGTTCAGAACCCCTTTGATTATTCCTTTCAATTATCGTTATCACTATCACTACCTGTTCCTTGTGCCTCGATACAAAACTCACCCAGAACCAAAAGAAAAAATTAGAAAAGTAACCACAAGCAATTCCTTCAGGTACTATTATAATGGAATTAAAATTGAGAGCAAAGGTATATTATACAGTACCAACCACCCGAAGAACAATGCAGCACCATTCCATACGTACAGTTTGGAGCTCTTAAGACCAGCAATGTCCAAGTGCCTGTATATATGCATTGAATGTAACAAGTCAATGTTGACTGACGTACATGAAATGACAGAATCAAAGTCTGAACAACAGAATTACCATCTTAGATTTACAAAAGGAGTTGTGCTCTCAGAGAATAGAATCATTAGGATGTAGATCTGTCCTTGACCACTTAGCAAAGATTGAATAATTGAAAACATGGACAGCCCGTGGTGTAAAACCTACACACGGATGAATGAAGTTAATTTACCACCTTCTAAACAGAAAAGCTGGAGACTGAGTTCAACGTGCAAAAAACCGAATATCCAATATTATCTAATGTGTTAAACATGGCAATAAGACTTAATATCTTTTCAACTTACGTATTCCAGACCACCTAGAGCTGGAAAATGCCAAAGAATCATTGCCAGATCTGCTAGAAAATAACCTATAGAAATCTGTAAACAGAGAGGAATAGAATAGAAGACAAAACCACAAATAAGCCAACAGGACAATCATTAGTTATAGGGCAAGACAATTACGTTACCAATAACAATAATAGAGATAAAAAAATATCAAAAAAGAAGAAACAGAAAGATTAAAAGAAGAGACATGGCAGTAAGATTAAAAATGCACCACCAATCAGATCAGTATGGAACTAAAAATGATACTTGTCAAACTAACTCCCTTATCTACAGTGCACAACTGAGGGGTGCACCAAGCATGCAGGAGCCTTTTTTCTTCCAAAGCATACAGAAAATGATTTGTCCTTCTTGCATTTATTATAAAAGCTACAAAATCTAGAACTGAATGCTCCATAAGAAAATACACAGGTTCATTCTAAAAGCAATACAACTCAACAAATCTAGGCTTCAGCATGATTAAGTACTTGGTACCTAAAGAAGATTAACATCGGAACTGTATATTTTATCCATACCCTCACACGCATCATGATCATTTTAACCCAAATATAGTTGGAAATTACAATGAAAAATAATTTAAAATCAACATCTGACAAATCAAACAAGTTAAATTTTTCTTATATTGTCTTCAACATACCCCCAGTACCGAATTTGAGAAAGTAAATGATCTATTAATAACAAGTTCTTCTTGTGAATCCTCATTGAAGAAGTCTGATAACATCACAAGGTAAAATGACGCAAATGATACAAACAGAGCATGAACTGTTGAGAATCCCCTGCATGGGCAAAATGTCCTAAAGTTAACATAAAAATTCAATTACGGACAAAATAAATAGAAACAGAAATCTTTATACGGTTCATTTTACCGGTTATTCCATTCAATTTTCTCTGCACTACTCAATTTGCCATATCCCGTGAACAACACAGAACTCAAAATAGCAGTCAATCTATACACCTTCAAGAAGGACACGAGGAAAGGATCAATTGTCAATAGCTAATTGTTAAACATAATAATCTCCAAGACTAGAAATTTTTTAGTATTATTTCCCCATTCATCTGAAACTGATCATATATATATTTAACAAGAGCAACTAGAAAAGGTAATGAAACAACACTATATGAATGTATAAAATCTAAAAGTTAAAAGTTTTACACTCTCAAATAACCAAAAGGGTAAAGACTGTAGGATCTGGAGCTAAAAAAAATAGTTAGAATTCATTTCTACCTAGACTAAGATATAGTGAATCAGAAATTGCTTTCAAAGACATTTTTAGATTGTTATTAAGTGAATCCAATTGGTATGAAAGCCATGAAGTAATAAACTCACTCAACATAATTTCAAAATATATACTGAAAAGTAAAATATGCAGATGTAGTGAAAGGCATAAAAGCCTAATGTTAAATATAATCTTCAATTGTTATGTTAACACTTGACAACAATGACAATATATCTTATTTATGCATTAAAACTTTTGCTAACTAGTAAAGCATCCAATTTTCCTCTGGAATTGTTGTTAAAGGAATGAGGTCATCATCTATGAAAAACTATATTGGGAGTAATATCAAGTAAATAATGTGTGAACCATATTTATTGAACTGAAGAAGCCAGCAGAGCACTTAATGTTTCTATCCTAACCAGGCACAGTTGAAGCCTCAGTCCAAGGATATCCCAAAATTACCCACTTGGCCCCGTATCTACAAAGCCTTTACCAATAACTTAACCATAAAGAACGCACAAGAATACAAGCTCCTCCTATTCAATTAAAATACTTGTTTTGCTTCTTCACCATAGACCACAAAAAATCAGGCTATTCAATAAATAACATCATTTTGAAGATGTCTACTCCTCAAATTGCATCCTAAACCTTTAGTGTTAGTATCAAAAGACTAATAGTGATTCCTACTCCATGAATCTCATATCCCATAACTGATCCTGCTTTTGGATAATAACATGCATGATTGTCAAATATCAATTCCCTCATATATTTCTACATTCAGTCTTCATCTGCATCATCAGCCATCTTATTTCAATTTAAGAAAAAGGATATCCCTAATCCCTCCCCACCCCTTCCCTCCTTTTTTTTCTTCTTTTCCTAGTGATGTTCATAAAATGATATTCCACTCTGCTCCTCTATCAAGCTTTCAAAATCTTAATTTGGTCCATAGAGACAAAAGAGGCATTCGCAACATAAAAGACACTTTGAAATTGATGAAAAACTCATTTTACTTACAACAACACAGAAGAAGACGCCAGTGAAGACAGACCCCAGCCATTGAATTTCTTTGGTTGGGGTAGCAATGTCATAGGAGGAAACCAAACCAGCCAACGAACCAAAATAGAAAGTAAATCCCATCCAATTAACTTGTTGAAAGTACCAAACTGCATCAAACACATAATGCATGAGTGGCCTCACAACAATAAAGGAACCCCATTTGAAGCAAGCAGTAAAGGAGGGTGGAATCCCCACTCAACAAAAAACTGCAGCAAAATAAATTAAAAAATTTCCCGTGAGTCATGGAAAAGGAAAACTTGTCTACAATAGTTGCCTGTTATTTCATTTGCAGACACTTCACGTGACTTTCAGCACAAGTTGGTCAATCAAACCATGATGACCATAGGAAGAGCCAGTTAAGAAAACTTCTTGGCAAACAAACAAACCCCATCAAAGGAGACAGGTAACAGGACAAAGAGAAAAAGTCATTGGATTACATCATGTTCATATTAATATCAATTAATATAAAAAGAACAATGATAATGATGATGATCATACACCAAATTAACACCATACCAAGAAGAGAAGAGATAAAGAAACACGAATCACACCAAAAATCAAGAAAAAAAATTCTTGAGGAAAAAAGAAAAGGAAATAAATGGATAGAGAATAATTAGGTGACCCATTACAAGTAAATACAGTCATTCAATTGAAGTTTGAAACTTTAGCAGAAGACAAAGAGATTGAGACCTTAGCTGAAAATGGGGACACGGATAGAGACCAAGAATTGCGAAAGGAAGAAGAGCCTATTTGGCCATCTCAATGGAACATCAAATTCTTTCTTATGCTCAGTCAAAACCAAAAGACTGATTGTATCCTTTATCTGTCACCAGAGCAATAATAATCATAACAACCTAATGAAAATCTACAAAAATAAATAAATTATACTTATTTATGATTCTGACACAAATAAAAAATTATGGAATTTTATAATCGAAGAATTTTTGGAAGTTGTATTAAGTAATTTTTGTTTGGGTTACCAATGTACTTCTTTAACAAAAAAATAGGTTTTTACAAAATTTATTTTTGAGTTATGTGAATGAAAACATAAATAAATAAATAAATAAAAATTCACTGACTTTAAAAAAATATCATACTCATTTTTTAAAATTAGTTATCGACAAAATTGACACCAATGACAAGATTAAAAAAATTACCACCAATAACAATAATTACAACATTAAACTTGGTAAATAATAAGAAGTCCTATTTTTTATTTAACAAAGTTTACACAAATTATATCTCAGTAACAAGAAGAAAAAGGTTGATAAGATTGTTATTATTGTTTCTCATCAGAACATTTCTTAATATATCATTATTATTAATAAACTTCTTTTATCTTACTTTTCTGTAATTGTCTAACAGTTTTGTAATTATCAGTAATACATCAAGAGTGAAAAAAGTTTAAATATGACTCTTTTTAAAAGTGTTTCTGTAAACACAAATTATTAACTATTTTTTAATATATTTAAAAATGTATATAGTTGATGTCATGTTTTGAAGTAATAGTTTACTCAAAAGTCTAAAATCTCAGTTTTAGTGTGTTTTATTAGCATACAGTAATTTTTCACAATGTCACCTCAAACCTGAATCTATGCATGTGGAAAGAATTTGGTTATGAAGATAAAATATTTTGTTAGCTTAAATGGCAGGCAAAGAGGGATTCTTAGATGAATAAAATAGAGAAAATATGATAAAATAAAGAAGATTAAGAGAGGTAGTGATTGAGAATATGTTGCATGATGAAGAAGAAGAGGGGGGGAAAACAATATACTGTGATGAAGAAGAATGCATAACAATGATCTTCATCACATTGAATTAGAATAATGGTGGGTGAAAGGAAACAAGTGGTGGCAGTTTCCAGAGGCTTGTTGATTTGGAGCATGGCTGAGGTTAAACCAGAAGACTGAACGGGAAACTAACCTTTTTTTCTGATGCAACTGTTAATGGTTTCAATGGCAACCACAATTTGTTTGGTACGATGCTTAATTCAGAATGTTTGAAGCAACGTTGGACAGCATGCATTAACACTAATTATTCGGATTACTCCATCCAAAACTGTGTTAATGCAAGGACTCTAAGGTGCACAACACACAGAATACTACTACTTCTCTCGCCCACCCATTCTTCTTGTATGTATATATCAATGAAAGATCAAATTAAAATTTCATTTTCATCTATTTATTTCTTAATCTAATGATTAAAAGTAATCTATTCATTACTGCCATCAATTATATCAAATAAATTTTTAACAATATATATTGCCTCCTAGGAGCTTTATAAGAGTTTAATATATAATACAATACATAACTTTTTGGAAGATTATATTAAAATTCAAATTAAAAGAGTTTAATAGGTGTCATATTTATATCATTGATGTGAGAATTGTATACATCTATTGAGTTCAGGTGGTGATATTTTAACACCCCAAACAGTAAAATATATATACTAATTTTTTATTATATTTTTTTAATTTCTGTCAGATGTGTGTGGTTACTGTGGGTGTCAAAGTAAATTTTTCCATTGAATTCAGATGACTCTTTACCTATACTAGATGATAAAAAAATTCATTTATTTTTATTATTTTAATTCATATTACTTAGGTTATTATTAAAACTAGATGTCTATTGAGTTTAGATAACTCTTTACCTGGATTAGTACTAGATGATAAAACTTTCATTGATTTTTATCACTTAATATTTTAATTTACATTATTTGGATTATTATTAGAATTTATATATCTCATAAAAAAAATTATCTTAATATTTATCTTAACACTGGTCAAGCATAAAGCAGCGCATAGTAGTTTATAGTTTATTAGTGTTGATACATTAAAGTAAGAGACTATGAATGAAAAATGAAGAATCTGACCAATTATAAAACAAAAAAACTGATTACCATACACATAACAATAATATAACTTATTATAAACAATCACATAAAATAATTGATTATAAAATAATTGATTATGTAATATGCTATTTGATATGGCTGACACTTAAGTAAGAAAAAAAAAAAAATATATATATATATATATATATGAACTAAACCAAAATATATATATATATATATATATATATATGTGTGGATGTATCAACACATAAAAAAAAATAGATACATTATCAAAACTCAACACCCTTTCATCTCCAACTATTTTCATGTTATTTATACTCTTTAACATATCTATCTATCATCGCTACCAACATTCAATCTATATGAAACAATAACATTTCAATTCTATTACCTCGATTTGACTACAATTCATTAATACAAGCTAAATTCAAACAATTCAATCATTCCAATTTCTAACCCAAGCCTACTCCTAAAACAAATTTTTTAACAAATCAAGATCAGCAACATTTAAACTCAATTTATATTTACTAATTTCTTCTCTACTTTCATAAACTAATTTAAAATCAAAGTTATTCTCCTTTACGTGAAATGTTTTACTCTTTAAAAAATCTATTATTAGAAAAAAAAGAGCAACTAAGGTTGTTCAAAGATAATCTAATTTGCTTAGAAAGACAAACCTAAAAGATGCATACTACTTTAAACTCACTGCATATCGACTCACAGATGCATTCTACTAAAGATCACATGCAAGCAAAAGAAGAGAAAGAAACTTAAAATTTTAAGGACATATAAAACTTAAACTAGAAAAGGTTCTTTTTGGATGCCTTAGATTTGATGTCAACTATCTTCTAACTTGTAGGTTCAAATAATAAATAAATAAAAAGAATACCATAAAAAAATTTAGAGAAAAAATAATAAAAATAAATCAAAGTTGAGATTTTAGAGAAATAGTGATTTTAGTCTACCAAGATACCATATTAAAAATTGGACTTTAAGTCTAACTCAATCCTATAAAATCAGTTTATGGGATGAGATTTGCACCCACTTATATACTATAAAAGCTCTAATGTCTAGTCGATGTGGAATCTTGAACATGTACCATATATTAATATATATTCCACCTGAATATAAAATATGAAATCCCATTCATACCATTTAAAAACCAATATCCAAAAGATGCCAAATGCTTGATTAGGTTAAAGTTTAATTAATTAATACTGAATCTTTTTTACATCGACAGGTTTGTTTAATTTTCAATCGTCAAAACATAACAACCGAACATTTATTATTAAATTTGTGTTTAATGGATCAATGGATGGAATCAATTCTACAACACGATTCATATCTTGTATGCATAATTGATTACCATAACAAAGTATTGTTAGAAAATTTAAAGTTATTCTTCAACACGATTCATATCTTGTCTGCATAATTGGCCTTGGCATCTGCAACAGGTGAGTGAGTGCATGCAGCATAGAATCTATTGATCTGTGGATAGAATTTGACTAAATAGCTTAGTTTCAAAGCAATGAAGTGAGAACATTGCTTCTTCATCTCTATATAATATAGTGTTGCCCTAGGCCTATGTATCATCATCAAGGAGAAAGAAAAAAGGAAGACACTATATATCATTATGATGAACAAAGGAATACAAAATAATAATGATCTTCTTCATATTCACTACTAGTGTGTAGCAAAGAAGGGGTGCCAGTTTCCCAGTGTTTTTTGTTGATTTGGTTCCAGTTTCACGAGTCTCAATTTCCTGCAACAACGTTACAACACAAGTGTGTTACGGATAGGTATGTTATAACACTGTTATGAATATTGTAGAACATAAGTGCGTTACGTATGTTACGGATATTGTACAACCTAAGACTCATACGGATACTGTATATGTTAAGGATATTGTATATGTTACGGGTTTTCAGACTGATATTGTAGAACATGAGTATGTAACGGATACTGTAGAACATGAGTATGCTACGGATGTTGTAGAACATACGTATGTTATGGATATTGTAGAACATACGTATGTTACGGGTGTAGACAACAGGTACACAAGCTTTCGAAAATCGAAGCCTTCATCATCATCATGCAACCAAAATTCAGGTACATCCGACTCATTTAAAAATGGTAACAATGGGAAACAAAACTTTTCTCATGCAAGCCTTAATAGTTTTAACCCCAACCAAAATTTCACTGCTACCAAGTTTCAAAGTGTGGCACGTTCAGGGAACCTACATTCATCTACAAGAATTGGCACTAATCATTCAGATTACTCCATGCAAAATAATTTCTATATTCATCATCATCATCATCATTATCGTTAATGCTCTATCTATCTTTTTGTCTTCAAGGATATTATAAGTTCATAGAAGATCTTCTCTTGTGTGAAGATGAATAAACACCATCTGTGTATATACGTGAATGAAATAAGATATTTATTTATCTGTTTTATTTTCTTCTTTTTAATACAGTTACCCATTTTCTGTCATAACAATAATAGTAATAATAATAAACTATTCACTTACAGTTTGCATTATTATCAGCAACATATTTTCAAAGAAAACATGTGCCTTAAAGAATGAAGTACTCAGTAGCCTTCATGATTAGTTCCAAAAGTGAAGAAATTTCCATGTTGAAAATTCAAAATCCGGTATAGAAGTTATGTCATGCCGACAATGATAAAGTATTAGCTTTCTGCACAAAAATACACGAGAGCTTCCATTCTTTGGATTAATTTCTTGCTTGGAGCCTTAAAAATCCTAATGGTTGTCAAAATACTAGTGTAGAATTTGAAATATATTAGCATTTTCACCTGCTACACAATCGTTACATACCTACCATTTGACTTGTTCCTATACTATATAATATTGGTCTTACACCTAACCATCATTCTCTGTAACTGCAGACAACTATGTGTTCGATGTATATAGCACCATAAAATATCAATCTTCTGATTCTTTGTTTTTTGGGAAATTAATTGCATATGTATACTTTGGTTTTCCATCTTATTTTGATGGTCTAAACTTGAAGAATAGAAGAAAAAAAGATGACAATCAAAAGCCTTAAAACTACATTTCTAAGAGCTAATATTAATATGATGCGAATACTAAACCTCAGCACACCTCCTTGGAGAATATCCCAGCCTAGACCTTTTCATATCATACAGAATGTGAAAATTCTGCTGTAGTAAGTTTCCAATAATTGTGAAATGAGAGTGATGAGGAGTTTTCAAAATTGCCAAGCAAATAACTTCATCCAGTTCATATTGGTAGAAATAGTTCTCTGCTGGGAAATTCCACACAGCCCCATCTGCAAAATGAATCCCAAAGTCAGGCAGCTCCACTTGCAGGGCTCCTGACACACTGTAACATGGAGACATAATAAAATCATCTACAGCAATTTTTTGCACTTTAATTTTCTTCTCAAACGCTTCTTTGATAATACCATAAGCCGGGTCAGGGAAAAAAGTTAAGGTAGAGCCTGAATCAATAATTGTACCACCACTAGCAGCACCTTCTGATAACCAATGCCAAGTTTGTTCTGGAATATCAAGCTCTTCCCCACCAACCATGATGGACTTTATTTGAAGATAGTAAAATGTATCATCCGGAGTTTCTTCTCCTGCAAGAAATGAAGTGAAGTTCATATTGTGGTTGTTCAATAGCTCCTTGTCCTCACCAAAGACCAATTTGCTTGTAGTACTTGTGTTGCTGAATAGGTCAGTGAGACAATAAGAAAATGAGTGACCATAGATAGATTGAAGCTGTGAGAAAAAGGAGAGAGGTCCTCTCCCAAGTCCTAACAACCCAGCAGCTCCATGAAAAAAGCCTTTATTCCAATGACCACAACCAAACATCACATCCACTACCGGCTTAAACTTTTCCTTCCCATTAGGCCAGGTGAGGTTTACAGTAAATTTTTCTAATGCGAAATCTCCTGTTGTGTTTGAACCATCTGCATATTCATAGAAATAAGGACATGTTTGGTTTTCAACTTTGCAAGGCTGAAGAGGGTCTGGGGAAGAAACCAGTTGGCACAGGGGATCATGGCAGCTTATGTTCCTATAAGAACTAGAGTTCTTGGGATTATAAAGGGGTCCGTTTTGTTCAAAACAATCATAACAAGGATCACATTGAATCCAACTGAGGTCACTTCCAGTGTCAAATATCAACCAAACATGTTTAGGAGGTGTTCCTACAAACATGTCTATGAAATACTCTCCTGTGCCAAGAGAGGCCCCAGACTTCAAGGTTGCCACGATGCTACCTGAAAGCTCATCTATAGTAGATTCCAATGATGCTACAAAAGCCTTAGAAGGGTTGCTCTGCTGCTGGATGGCGATGCCTTCCTTTTTCTCTGTGACTTTTCTATGAAGAGTCTGAATTCTGACCAAATCCCTGATTGCTGAGTCCATTGCATGTGTTTTAGGCTCGTTGCCATTATTCATTGGCCTACGCCTTAGGCGTAACATTTTTGACCTTTTGTGAGGATTTGCTGATATATCATAAACTCCACCTTCTTCCTTGTTCAATCTAGTTGGTTCTGAACTTGTGGCTTTCTTGTAAGATTCTTCGTTGGTGAGAGTTGGATCATTGATGTGATCATTTTGAGCATCAACTTCAGTGTACATTTTGAAAGTGACACAGAAAATTGAAAAGAGGACCAAAATAAGGGAAACCTTCATGACCATAGTTCTTCTTACTACTTGTTTGATGGCATATACAAGAAAAGTTAAGAACACAAAATTGAAGTTCTAATCCTATTGCCTGTAAAATGGGGATAGAGAAAGTATTTTCTTTCAATTCCTTAGAGACAAGAAACAAAATCCAGAAACAGAACAAACTAGGACAACAATTCACTAGAAGTTGCCAAAGCATAACTTATTTAAAGGTCTAAGGGAAAAAAAGTATGCCAAACATACAAAATAAAACATGAAACCTGAAGGGGACATGTTTACCAAATTGAACAATTTTACATTGAATTTCTCCGAAAGGATTTTGGTTGAGAAAGTCTGAGATCACAGAAGTCCAAATTAAGTGTCACATATAAGATTCTGTAATCTGCATATTACAAAGTCCGAATACAAAAAACCAACATAGGACAAATGAATAGACAGACATTGACTTTTGGTTCCTTTTCTGTTGTCATAAATGTAAAACAAATATCTAATATTTGACTAATTAATGAGAAGAGGAAGCTTTTCACACGGTTGTAGTTCTATACAGAAAAGTCACTTCATTGTCTCAGATAAAGTAATAATGTAGATACAAATTGAAGATTCAAGTTATGACAACCATTTGTTAACGTGTGAAAATATTTTAGAATTTCTTGTATAATTTGAACAAAGGAAATATTTTATTCTATACTACTGAATCAATAATGTATCTAGTTTATCACTTAATACTTGTTCCAGCTGAATAATGCTTATGTGAATTTTTTCGTCTAAAACAGTTTCACGTCCATTTCCTACCTCAAAAGTCAAAACAAGGAACTACACTGTTAGACCTCTTTAGTATTGATCATCAACATTTATATTATTGGATTTTTACTTGTGGGAAATTTTCTTTTGAATGTTTAGTAGAATTTTAAAAATCTACATGAAATTTACAGAAAATTTTCTCAATATAACAAGTAGTTTTGATATTAGTACTTGTATAGACAAAGTAGGCTTAAATAGTACTTGTTGTACAATTGTTGATGTGTCAATTACATCCTCGATTCTCACTTTAAGTCTTCTCCTTATATTGTTGATGCTCGGTTGAGGTTGATTTAGAAAAAAGGTATTCCCACGATTCAAGTAAATACTTTGTGTTAAGAGTGTATAGTGAAAACTCATTAAAGCATATCTTAATGCAAAGGGTTTATTTGTAGTGTCTAGTCATAAACCTTTGTTGTGATGGACTAAATCTATCAAATATCAGTGTTAATATGATTTTTAGCTTGATTTCTTGATTTATAAGGAGGTATATTGGTATATTTGAAGAATATCTCTAATAAATCAATATCTTTCACTAAATCAGTGTCAGATGATCTATCGAAAATGTCGGCTGGATTCGGTGGAACATGAACATAATTCGTAGGGAGTTTTCATAATTATTACTGTTATCATTTATTGAGTGTCTTAAATATATATATTAATGAAATTGATTGTTTACTGAAATCGAGTTATTCACTCTTCCGGTATCCAGGTTCAATATTATTGGTATCATTGACCATATATAAACTTTCATTTATTCTGGTTATCATTGAGCATATATAACTTTCCTTTATTCGGAACTTTCTTTTATTCTCAAATTCATAACAACCATACTTGTCTTTTGAATTTTGCCACAGCACCCTAATAATCACTAATCGGTATGACATCACTGTTACAACGAAAGCCAAACAGTACTTTGACACCACATAATAAACGGGAATTTAATCTTAAATACAGTTAATAAAAAAATACAAATAATTATTTAATTTTAATATAGTTTTATCCATAGAAACATGATTTTATTTATCATAATTTATAAAAAAAATTGATTTTATCTTTTGAAGAAATACTACAAATACTTGTATTATTATAAAGTATATATATAAATACTGTAAATATTGTGTTGATAGTTGAGTTAATTCATAAATCTTAGTGATTCTTAGAATTAATTTGATAGAAATTGGTTAAGTACATGCAACAGATAACATAACAGATAAGGCTCAACAGAGAAATAATTTGTTAATTAGCTTATTTTGTAAGCAATGAAGTGAGAATATTCTTGAAACGAAGAACACGGTTCTGTTCTTGAAAGAAGATTGATTCCATTATTGAAGTATTTATCAGTAGCTTGGTTTCTGGGTTTAGGTCATCTGCAGAGAGAAGAAAATGTATGATATAAGGAAAAAAACCGTTGAAAAACGAAACTCTCGGGGTGATATAGTGAAAAAAGTGGTTACCTTGACCCAAAAATTCCATGACTCAACAAAACCAAAGGGAAAAAAACCCCATGCCTCAACAAAACCAAAAGGAAAAAACCAGCAGAGGTCCCCAAGTGATCACCATCTTCCACCCAATAATTTTCCTTTGCTTCCTGCACCCAGTAAATTTCCTTTATCCCTTTTCTTTTCATCATAAATTTCAATTTCATCATAATTTCTTTTATCATTTCTGCTTTAATATCTTTTTCTTTTCATTTTTTGGGTCGTTGTAGGCACTATGATCCCCCGAAATATGCACCATCCAGTAGTACAAGGTACAATGAAATATCCCATTTTTTTATTTTTCAAAAATCTGAAATTTGAAAAATATATCTTTGTCCTCCAAATTTTTAACTTTTTTTCATAATATAATACACTGTTATCAACGAAAAATAAATAAGAAAAGTGAGAGGCAGATACTTCTAAACCCCATTTGTTCTATTATGAACTATATCATATACGTTTTGGAGTTGTTTTTCACCGGAAACCTATTATATTATAAAAAAAAATATGAAATAAAAATCAATTTTAAAAAAAAATTAATTAATTGATATAGTGATTAAATTAGATATTAATTTTTATTGTTAAATAATTTTTAAATTGGTATCTAATTAACTATCAAGATTTTTCTATGAAATTTAGAATCTAAATAATTGGTAGTTAAAACTTTGATACCAATTTAAAAACTATTTAACAATAATAAACTAATTTAGAAAAAAAAAATTAGTCTGAAATGATGTCAAATTTAGTCAATAATAATTAATTATTTTTTCTCTAAAATTTGTAACAGAGTGTTAATGTATATTTTGTATACTGGATAAGGTTCTGTGATTGGTAATTCTTCCTATTTTGCTGGATGTTAGATTTTTTTTTAAATTAGAGAAGAATCATAATTTTTTAAAAAAATATTGTAAAAAGGTTTGAATATTTTTAAAATACTTTTTTTTTATAAAAAAACTAAATAGAAAAAAAGATTGATAAAAAAAATAAATAAGAAAAGAGAGAGGTAAATTGAAAGAAGTTTATTCTTCAAAACCCCATTTTTTAAGCTCCATTATGAAGTGTATCATAAATGTTTTTAACTGCGACTTCATGGTTGAGTGAACTGAAGTAACATATTATTTAATAGGTTATATCCTGAATATCTATCGGAATCCCTTTTTATTTATTCATTTATTCATTTGTGCTTTAATATTTTTCTTTATATAAATTATTTACAAATCATATGCCATTTTTTTTCTGTTTTTAGGGAATCGTGGAGAGATTTACCAAAGACAAGGTACTACTTTTAGAATCACATATCCCGTCTAATTAATGTTACTAAAAATGTTTTAAATCCAAATTTTAGAAATATGCATAAATATATTCAGAGAGAATTACACAACATTTTTATGTTGATTTGATTTTATTGAAATATATATTTAATTTTAATCATGGAATCATCGTAGGCTTAATGAAATGTTTAAAATATATTATATTTTTGTAACACTTCAAAAGTAACTATCCACTTTATTGTACTATAAATCTAACATAGACATGTATAAAGTATAATGTATTTTAAAACACAGACCTTAAACAAACACGTAGTTCATACATAATACAAATATTTATAAAAAAAAATAAAAAAAAAATTCTAATGTTATCCATTCATAATTTTTGCACTTGTTTTTAATATGCAATTATTATCTTAGTTCACAATAAATAAATAAATAAATATATATATATATATATATATTTTAGTTTGAACGAAAATTTAGCATATTGATAAATCAATTTTCAAATATTTTTTCTAAAAGTATTTTAATAATACAATTTCTAAACACTTCCAAATTATCAAATCAATTATTAGATAAATTCTCATCAAGAGTGCTCAATCGATTGATTCGTACTTTCAATTAATTGTTTTTTTAAAAACTTAACAGAATTGGTTAAATCTGTTTTTGCTTGATTCAAATCTGTTTTGGTTTGAAAGACTAAAACGTCTATTTTTTTGTGGCTATATAAATGGTTT
Source organism: Phaseolus vulgaris (assembly GCF_051622355.1). Taxonomy (NCBI): domain Eukaryota; kingdom Viridiplantae; phylum Streptophyta; class Magnoliopsida; order Fabales; family Fabaceae; genus Phaseolus; species Phaseolus vulgaris. Next base: position 26,018,414 of record NC_143503.1, read on the forward strand.
TTAAATCTCTAATTAGAGAGAGATCTGATTACAAAAGATCAAAAGGTTTTTCAAAGAAGATTATAAGATTGCTTAAAATTTTGCATTAGTTAAGAGTGGAATAGGATTTGTTGTATTCGTTTTGTATCAAGTGTGATCCTTCCTATTCGTTGTTGTTCTTTAATTCATATTTGTAAGAGTGTAAGATACTGGAGTCTACCCTCAGAGGGTGTTTTGACCTGTAGTAGTTGTGTTTCAAAGAGGGTGAGTGTTCCTTAAGGGTTTAAGTAGGAAACTCTTTGAAAGATTCAAGGAAAAATCATTTTTCCATTCTTAAAAAATACAAAAAATAGTTGTAGTTATTTTGACAATGCCTCCAAACCAAACATAAAATAAACCACCAAAATAGCAACACAAAAACCTATAGACATTCTATGCACCATATGTATGAGTTGACTTGTACAAAGAAACCTAACTAATTGACAAAAACAAACAAATACAACATCATCTTAGGTTCACCATTGCTACATGTGTACAAACTTGTTATGCCATTATACATCATTCTTGAGTTGATCAGAGCAACAACTACCCACTTTACTCTCCAATAAAAAAATTCAAAAATTGCTTGTGTTAAGCAATTAGTTTACAGAAAACAACCTACTGCAACTTTGTATTCTCCAATTCAATCTTTATTGGCTACACCAAATATCTTCTTAAGCTTGCTTGGAATTTTGCTTATAGCAACAGGCCTTGGTCTTTGCTCTTAAAAGTTAGGGTTCTTAAATCAAAATACGAGTTTCGAATGTTTTATAGATCCTCATCTCTTTGGCCTAGAATTAAGCAGTTTTATTCTACTATACTTGATTATACTTCTTAGACTGTTGGTACAAGTTCTTTTATTAATTTCTGGAATGATAAATGGTGTGGTACTATTCTTTAGCAAATATTGTAGCATTATCTGATGGTACTAGCATTCCAGATACAATCTCTCAGTTTTGAGTAGGGTGGTGACTAGAATATTCCATTGTCTTTACAACAGACGCCTAATCTTTTTAGTTATCATGGTTAGGGCGGAACACGATATTCCTAATTGGATTCTAGATGAGTCTGGTCGTTTCACTCTTAAATCAACTAGGACTTCTTTCTTGGATCTAGGAGTTCCATGTGGTTGGGGTAAATTTATTTGATCTTCGTATCTTCCGCCTTCCAAAACTCTTGTCCTTTGGAAAGTTTTTCAAGGGCGACTTTCTACAGATCAGCATATTCAAAATAAAGGTCTACATATTTGTTCTATTTGTACGCTTTGTGAAGAGCACAAGGAATCTATTCAACATTTATGTTTTGAATGTTTTAATGCTTTGAGTATATAGAGTTGGGTTCGGCAGATTTTTCCTACTTCTCATTTCTCTAATAAGGATGATTTTCCCTCTTTTATTAAGAGTGATGGTAGTCCTTTAGTTAAATTGATTAAGTTTGTTGTGATAATTTTTTCTATTTGGATGATATGGTGTATGAGGAATTATGCTCGTTTTCAAGATAAGATTGAGATTTCTACGGCAATTTGAGTTATTAAAGATTAAATTCGTCTAGTGGGTAATTCGTCTAAAGCTTCAATGAAGAATGATATGTTGGATTTCAATGTGATCAAGTTTTTTGGTACTAATACTCGTACTAGTAAAGTTCTTCGTCTTCTTCCTGTTAGATGGGAGTTTCTTGATCTTACTACTTATGGAGGTATTTTTCATGGGAGTATGGGGGAATTTATTGGAGTTTTCTCTGCGTTTCTTTAAGTTCAGACTACTCTGGTTGCTGAGTTTTATGGGGTTATACATGCTATGGAGGAAACTCAAAAGATGAGGCTTACTAATGTTTTGCTGGAATGTGATTCTGCTTTGGTTTGTGTCGCGTTTACTGCTATGACCAATGTTCTTTGGATGATTCGTAATCGATGGAATATTGTTCTTAATTACTGCAGGAAAATCAGGTTTAGGGTTACTCATATTTTTCGTGTACGTGTGATGATAAGTTGGCTAATTTAGGATTTATTGATAGAGAATTTTTTCATTGGTATAATAGAGTACCATCTAGTATGTGCTTAGAATTCTGTATGAATAGGTATAGTCTACCTATGTATCGTTTTTGTTAACATATGGGTTTTGGTCTAATTCTCCATATTTTTGTATTTTTTTTTCTTTTTTAATAATACTTTTTTTCATGCGATGACAAATGAGTTTTGTTACTTGAGGTGTCATCATAGCTGAGATGTCAAGTTGCATAATGATGTCTAACATAAAAGCTTTTATTTTTAAAAAAAATATTTATTTGATTTTTATCTCCTAAAATTCAAAATATTGTTTTTAATCTAGTATTCATTTTAAAATAGATAATACCATGTGTTGACATATTTTATTAGTTATTTTACATGTGGTAATTAAGCTAACATATTATGACATAGAATGTGGGAAGGATTTGTTTTAGGCACATGACTTGTGGAGGGTTAGGAGTTCAAGACCTTCTTAATTATATGGTATATTATGACCTTTTTTAAAATGGATTAGAGTATACTTCCATTTTTTTTAAAAGAAATTTTACTTAAATTTTCAGTTCAACATATAGTTAATTAGAATTTTTCTTATAAAATGGAAATAAAAATTCATTCATTTTTAAATTTAATTAGTGTTGCATAACACTAAATATAAAAAATAATGTTTTTATTTATTTTAGGTTTCTTTTAAAAGACAAAAATAAAAATTCATTCTTATTTTCTGTATAATTATTGATTAGAGGAGAATTTGATTAGAGGATAAATTTCATTCAGATTTTTCCTCTATAACAATCAGTTAAACAGTTTTTTTTATGCAATGCATCATAAACATAAACATAGTTTTATTTTCAATATTAGACACACATAATTGAGTGAATTAAAACAAGATCGAAATTGTTAATCCATTCACCAATATTTTTTATAAACCCCTTTCTCTTCATTTTCTTTTATATTTTTAGATATACTTTATAACTTATTTATTAATCTCATTTTTTTTTTCTGATTATAGAATATGGCTTGCAAAACTTCAATAGTCGCCAAAGCATCAGCAGCCACAGCTCAAACAATCAAGGTACTAATATTACACTATAACTTAGGTACTAATCTTATAATAATGAGATATATCATTTAATTTATTATGAACTATAGATTAACCTCTTAGTTTGTCACCTGTAATAAATAACAAGATAAAAATATCATTTATTTAAGGTACTAATAAAACATTCCAATTTAAGGTTTTAAACAATATAGATACATACGTTATTAAATATCATACATTATATAGTTAGATATTTATAATACAATGTATAATTAAATTTAAAGTATTATACAAGTTCAAACAACCTATATAGTTAGAAAATTAAATATTAAAAATGTAACCTTCCAAAATATGCCATTTTAAGTCTATTAAAATATATAAATATATATTATTATTTCAATTGGACATTTAGTATGTGTTTATATTATACTAAAGTTCTAGAAATAAAAAGATAAAAAATGTGTATGTTAGTATAAATTAGAGTGTAGATGTCCTTGTTCAATTATTGTCCTTTTAAAATAAATGATATATATTATTTAAATTAAAAATACAATCATATAAATATAATTCAATGCTGATTTAAAATAAAATAAAAATATAAATATAATTCAAAATTTAAGCTAATTATTCAATTAAATATGCACAACATCATCCGAACTCAAATATCATAAATAGTTAGAAAACTATAACTACTACATAAAAATATATTATGATTTTTTTTAATGAATTGAAGTATTATAGTACTTTCATTTATTTTATTTATTCTATGTGTGAATTGAAGTAAGATCGATATTATTCATCCGTTCACGAATATTTTTATAAATCTCTTTCTCTCCATTTTCTTTTACTTTTTTTTAGCTAATTTTATAACTTAATTATTAATCACATTTTTTTTTCTGATTGTAGGGTATGGCAAGTTTGGTGGGCAACCAAACAATCAAGGTATTAATCTTACACCAAAATATATCATTTACTTAATAATACAATAAAATATTTAATTTCAAAATTCTGAAAAAAATACATAAATATAAATATATAAGAAGAACATTTCATAGCATATAATTACTACCAATCTTATTTCATAAATCAATTTTATAAGGTTGAGTTGAATTTAAAGTTCACTATTTAATATCATATATGGTGAAATGATGTTATATTTGACTCGATATCTAACACAATATTGTCCATTTTTTGTTTCTTTGATTTTGAAATACATATTTTTTTAAAGCATTATATAATAACACTTATAAAATTTTATTAAACTACTTTGAAAAAATAAATTAAACATTTCAAATTTAAACAAAAAAAGGAAATATATTTCTAAAACAGAACAAAAATAAAAAATATATTTTATAATATCTCAAATTATATCTCAAATTATATATCAATTAGTTATTAATCATATCTATGTTTTAACTTATTGCACGTCGATCAACTGATAACCTAGGTACTAATCTTATAATGAGATATATCATTTAATTTATTATGAACTATAGATTAATCTCTTAGTTTGTAAGCTAATATAAATGACAAGATAAAAATATCATTTATTTAAGGTAATAATAAAACAATCTAATTTAAGGTTTTAAACAATATAAACACATACATTATTAAATATCATGCATTATATAATTAGATTAATACAATGTATAATTAAATTTAAAGTATTATACAAGTTCAAACAACATATATAGTTGGAAAATTAAATATTAAAAATGTAACCTTCCAAAAATATGCCATTTTAAGCCTATTATATATATATATATATATATATATATATATATATATATATATATTATTTCAGTTGGACATTTAGTAAATGTTTATATTATATATTCTGAATATACCCTACAAGAAAATCATCCAACAGAAATTAATTTTTAGAGACCAAAATAATTAGTTGCAATAATAAATAAATTAGAAACCATTTTAGAAACTAAAAAAATGGTTTTTAAATTAGTTTTTATTATTGTTAAATAGTTTCTAAATTGGTATCTATTTAGTTACCAAAGTTTTAACTACCAATATTTAGTTTCTAAATTTGGTAGCAAAAACCTTGGTGACTAATTAGATACCAATTTAAAAACCATTTAACAATAATATAAACAAATTTAAAAACCACAAATTTATTTAGTCCCTAAAATGGTCTATAATTTAATCACTATAACAACTAATTATTTTTTATTTCTAAATTGGTTTCTATTTCATGATTTTCTTGTAGTGATAAATAACTTGTACTAAAATTCTAGAAATAAAAGGATAAAAATGCGGGTGTTTATGGGTGACAATGTGAGCTGATTTGTCCTGCATAGGTTCGTTATGTGTTTAGCTCGCAAAAATGCAGGTGAGGTTCCTCGCACAAGGAGTGCGGACTTGCATAAGGAAATATTTTTTTAAAATTAAAATTTAATTATAAAAAAATATTTCTACTGCCTAAAAAATTAAAAGTTCATTCTTGTTTTAATTCAATTAAGATAAAAAAAAAATATAAAGTCATTTATGAGGATTGTTAGAAAGCTTTATTAAAAATAATTAAAAATTGTTTTTGCATATATTTTTCTTGTATGTATGTACATGTATGAGAGTATCTTATCAAAGTTTTGCTACAAAATATTTTAACAATATTTTATTTATATTAGTTTTTATTAACAAATTTTAAATGTAATTTTTTACTTAACACTAAATTCACTCTTATTTTTAATATTAACTTCTTTAGATTATTAAAATAAAACACACTTTTCTTTGGTACATTAAATTTAATTTTTTAAAATAAAAAAAAGTCACACTATAATAATAATAATGTGAATAAGATAAGACTTTTTTTTAGAAAAAATAAATTAATTATTTTTTTATATATGTGGGTCAGTGGGCTAATCCTTCCTGCTCCACTATTGGCCCGCACGGACTATGGGTTATGCGGAACGAGTCTGAGTGGGTTATCAGACTAGATTAGTGAGTTCGACCCGCACTTTTTAGTAGTGGGTTGCGGACCGACCCGTACAACTCACTCGCATTGTCACCCCTATCTATGTTAGTGTAAATTAAAGTGTAGCTCCTTCCAAAAATTGTCCTTGTTCAACTATTATCCGTTTAAAATAAATTATATATTTTATTCAAATTAAAAATACAATCATATAAATATATTTCAAAATTTAAGTTAATTATTCAATTAAATATATAATGATCACAATCAACATAATTTGAACCCAAATGTAATCAGAAAACTATAATTACTACATAAAAGAACTTTATACTAATATTATTAATAGTATTATTATTAATAATAATATTTCTGACAAATAAACATTTGTAAAGATTATCAACAAATTTTATTGAGAGTTAACCATAAAAAAATATAAAATTCATAGTTTATATTATTTGTTAGTAAAAATTATCGAGGTATACAAATATGGGAATAATATTTCGTATCTATATGTAATAATTAGTAGGTAAACTAAAAAATATATAATGATATAAGTACACATCAAGCTTAAAATAGGTTTTTTATTTCATCAATACAAGATATATAATGATCAAACTACTATTTCTGAAAGAGTATTATTAAAATCAACCTCAATAGTTAACATTTTTCATAATACCTAGTTTGTTTGATAATCTACCATATAAATTCTACTAATTACATATTAAGCCTATACAAGGTTATTCATCTCATCAACAAAAAATATATAATGATGGAACTACGATTTTTGAAAGATTATTATTGAGTTCAAACTCAAAGGCTATAACATTTATCATAATAGTTAGTTTGATAATTTACCATCTTTGTTATCGATCTCATCTAATAACTTCCTACTATCAATGAATTTCATCCCTAATATAATGTCAAAAATCTCAAATGAGTCTCACCACATGATATCTTTGTTTATCTAACTAAGCATATCACTATAACTTAAATATCTCATTAAAATATTTAACATAATACATACACCACTCATAAACAATTTAGTAGTGTTTTCCATATTGTTTTCTTTTATTTTTTTAGATATATTTTATAACTTAATTATTAATCTCATTTTTTTTTCTGATTATAGAGTATGGCATTCAAAACTTCAATAGTTCCCAAAGAATCAACAGCTACAGCTTAAACAATGAAGGTACTAATCTTACACTAAAATATACCATTATACAATAAAATATTCAATTTCAAAATTCTGAAAAATATACATAAATATTTTACCTATATATAATCAAAGGATATTATATTTTATAAGATAACTAACACAATATTGTCCATTTTTTGTTTCTTTAATTTTGAAATACATAACTTTTTAAAGCATTATTTAATAACACTTATAAAATTTTATTAAACTACTTTGAAAATAAGAAATAAACATTTTAAATTTAAGCATGGAAAAGGGAATATTTTTATAAAACTGAATAAAAGTAAAAAAACACATTTTATTCTATCTCATATTATATATAATTATATATCAATTAGTTATTAATCATATCTATGTTTTAACGGATTGCACGATCTCGATCAACTGATAACTTAGGTAATCTTATAATGAAATATATCATTTAATTTATTATGAACTATAGATTAATCTCTAAACTGTGACCTGAAGTAAATAACAAGATAAAAATATCATTTATTTAAGTTAATAATAAAACATTTCAATTTAAGATTTTAAACAATATAGACACATACGTTTTTAAATATCATACATTATATAGTTAGATATTTATAATACAATGTATAATTAAATTTAAAGTATTATACAAGTTGAAACAACATATATAGTTAGAAAATTAAATATTAAAAATGTAACCTTTCAAAATATGCCATTTTAAGTCTATTAATTAGATAAATATATATTATTATTTCAGTTAGACATTTAGTATGTGTTTATATTATATATTCTGAATATAAATAACTTATACTAAAGTTCTAGAAATAAAAATATAAAAATATCTATGTTAGTATAAATTAGAGTGTAGCTCTTTCCCAAACTTGTCCTTGTTCAATTATTGTCTTTTAAAAATAAATGATATATTTTATTTAAATTAAAAATACAATCATATAAATATAATTTAATGCTGATTAAAAATATAAAAACATATAAATATAATTCAAAATTTAAGCTAATTATTATTATTTTTTATTTTTTTTTATTATTTTTTTTTATTTTTTTATCAGTAATAAAAATAAAATAAATGCGAACCACTTCAGGGGTGGTTCAACCCTTATACAAAATATACAAAGAACAACTTCTAACCTAAAGCTAACCAAAATAACCAACCCAAAACACGAATCTTACTGAAAACCTAACATACTTTAAGAAACCATTCTCATACATTCAAAAGGTTCCAAGCACCAGCTAGAGAAGGAGAACAAGGTAGAACGACATTTTGCAGAAATCCAAGATCACACCTTTGCTTGCACCAATGCACACACTTCTGACGCGTCAGCCACCCTCCTATTGAAAATGATAGAGTTCCTGTGAATCCAGATTTCCCCCACAACCCCAACCCAAATTGTGCTCCATACATCATTAAATGAATCAAAAAACATGCTCAACTTGAACTGAACAAAGTTTGACGCAGGATCAATGTGAGACACAAATGACACTCTCAACCACTTAAAGCAAAAACACCAAACCCGCCAAGCAAAACTGTAAGCGAAAAACAAATAGCGGTGAGACTCTTCCTCCTTCCCACATAGACAACACAAAGAACTTTCCACCAACACCCCACGCCTTTCCAGATTGACCCTAGTAGCAATCTTATTCTCCAGCACCCTCCAAGCTGTAAATAAAGCAGACGAAACAACTTTACAACTCCATAACTTACTGAAAACCGGAGAAAAATCCACCTCACAATCCCTCCTGACAAGAAAATAGGCAGAATTAACTGAAAATGTCTGAAGACCCCCAGCCTTCCAAACCCACCTATCTGCCTCTCCCGAAGCCAGTCTAGCCTCAAGAAGTGTCTGACACAACTGATCCACCAAAGGCTTCTCCCAGTCAAAAAAAGGTCTACGCCAGGCTAAATTCCAAACCCAAACACCGTCAGACCAAGACCCAAGCTCAGCCACCTTTGCATCTTTGGCCGAACAAAGAGAAAATAGTCTCGGAAAGACTCTCTTCAGCGCAATACTACCTAACCAACTGTCCTCCCAGAAAGAAATATCCTTCCCATCACCAACTTTCCACTTGAACCCATCTTCAAAACTTATACCCCAACCCTCCGAAGCCCACACCACTTTCAAGTCTTTCCACCAAAGGGAACTCCTACGACTTTTTTCTTCCTCTCTCAAACTTCTCCACCCACCATATTTAGAAATGAGAATCTCCTTCCAAAGACCGCCCTTATTTGAACCCAACCTCCATATCCACTTACCTAACAAAGCCAAATTAAAAAACTTTAAATCAATAATACCAAGCCCCCCAACTTCACGAGGCTTACAAACCTTTTCCCAAGAAGCCCAAGCGATCTTCCTTCCTTCAGAACCCCACCCCCAAAGAAAATTCCTTTGAATCCTAACCAACTTATCTGCCACCCCGGAAGGCAATTTGAATAAGGACATAAAGAATAGCGGGATAGAAGAAAGAACAGACTTGATGAAACAAATCCTACCCGCCAACGACAAGCACTTACATTTCCACCTGCTTAGTCTAGCCTGAACTTTCTCTATCACCCCATTCCAAAAGTCACCGCGCTTGTGATTCCCACCAACAGGCAGACCCAAATAAACAAAAGGAGAACCCATCACGTCGCAATTAAGGATAGCTGCAAAACATTGTAGCAAAAGTTGATCCAACCCTGTTCCGCCAATTCTACTTTTCAGAAAATTAACCCTAAGCCCCGAGGCAAGCTCAAAGCATTGCAGAATCGCCTTGATATAGAAAATGCTTTTGGTGTTAGCTTCACAGAAAAACAAGGTGTCGTCTGCGTACTGTAACATGTTTACCTTCACTTTATCTCTGCCAACCTCCAAACTGTCAATCAAATTCTTTTCTTCGGCCATCCTTGACACTCCGGCCAACCCTTCTGCCACAATAAGAAAAAGAAACGGAGCTAGCGGATCACCTTGACGAAGACCCTTCATAGGAAAGAACTCCTTAGTTGGACTACCATTCACCAGAACTGAAACAGACGCTGATTCTAAACAGCCCTTTATCCAACGAATCCACAGATCACAAAAACCCATCCTCCAAAGCATATAATAAATAAAGTCCCAACTAACTGAGTCGTACGCCTTCTCATAATCAACTTTGAACAAAACACAACTTTTTCTCTTTCTTTTGTACTCTTCCAACACCTCATTAGCTACTAGCACACTGTCCAACAAGCCCCTTCCTTCAAGAAAAGCCGACTGTCTACCGTCAATAACTTTACTAATCACCTTTTTCAAGCGTATAGACAGAGCTTTAGAAATGATCTTGTAAAGACAACCAACTAAGGAAATGGGTCTAAACTCACCAAATTGTTGGGGGTTTTCAACTTTTGGTATTAAACAAAGGAACGAAGCGTTTGTACCTCTGGGCCAACGACCATTAACCGCAAAATCCTTCACTGTCGCCATCACATCCTTCTTAATGATGTCCCAACAGAATTTTAAGAAACCAAAATTGAAGCCATCAGGCCCAGAACTCTTTGAGCTGTCACAACTCCAAACCGCAACCCTAATCTCTTCTTCAGAAAACTCATCAATAATTATTTAATTAAATATATAATAATCCCAAAACATCATTCGAACTCAAATATCATAAATAGTTAGAAAATTATAACTATTACATAAGAAAAAACTTTATAAAAATAATAAATTCTAAAACAACAACTATCGACTTTATTCTCCAATAAAAAACTCAAAAACTATTTGTCTTGACATATTTTATTAGTTATTTTAGATGTGGTATGCTAACAAATTATACGAAAGGATTTGTTTTAGTGGTAGGAATTTAAGGTCTTCTTAATTATATTGTATATTATGAATTTCTTTTAATGGATTGGAGTATTATAATATTTTCATTTATTTTATTTTTTCTATGTGTGAATTGAAGTAAGATCGATATTATTCATCCGTTCACGAATATTTTTATAAATCTCTTTCTCTCCATTTTCTTTTACTTTTTTTAGATAATTTTATAACTTAATTATTAATCATTTTTTTTTTCTGATTGTAGGGTATGGCAAGTTCAGTGGCCAACCAGAGAATCAAGGTATTAATCTTACACCAAAATATATCATTTACTTAATAATACAATAAAAGATTTAATTTTAAAATTCTGAAAAAAAATACATAAATATAAATATATTTCATAGCATATAATTATTACAAATCTTATTTCATAAATCAATTTTATAAGGTTGAGTTGAATTTAAAGTTCACTCTTAAATACCATAGGTGATCAAATGATGTTATATTTTACCGAATGTGTAACACAATATTGTCCATTTTTTGCTTATTTAATTTTGAAATACATAATTTTTTTAAAGCATTATATAATGACACTTATAAAATTTTATTAAACTACTTTGAAAAAAGAAATTAAACATTTCAAATTTAAACATGAAAAAGGAAATATATTTCTAAAACGGAACAAAAATAAAAAAATATACTTTATAATATCTCAAATTATATCTCAAACTATATATCAATTAGTTATTAATCATATCTATGTTTTAACTTATTGCACGACATCGATCAACTAACCTAGGTACTAATCTTATAATGAGATATACCATTTAATTTATTATGAACTATAGATTAATCTCTTAGTTTGTGAGCTGATATAAATGACAAGATAAAAATATCATTTAATAAAGATAATAATAAAACAATCCAATTTAAGGTTTTAAACAATATAGATACATACATTATTAAATATCATGCATTACATAATTAGATTAATACTGTGTATAATTAAATTTAAAGTATTAAGTTCAAACAACATATATAGTTGGAAAATTAAATATTAAAAATGTAACCTTCCAAAAATATACCATTTTAAGCCTATTAATATATATATATATATATATATATATATATATATATTATTTCAGTTGGACATTTAGCATATGTTTATATTATATATTCTAAATATACACTATAAGAACATCATTAAATAGAAATCAATTTTTAGAGACCAAAATAATTAATTGCAATAGTAACTAAATTAGAGACCATTTTAGAAACTAAAAAAAATTGGTTTCTAAATTAGTTTCTATTATTGTTAAATAGTTTTTAAATTGGTATATATTTAGCTACCAAAGTTTTAACTACCAATTATTTAGTTTCTAAATTTGGTAGCAAAAACCTTGGTGGCTAATTAGATACTAATTTAGAAACCATCTAACAATAATAGAAACTAATTTAGAAACCAAAAATTTATTTATTTCCTAAAAATGGTCTTTAATTTAGTCACTATAACAACTAATTATTTTTTATTTCTAAAATTGGTTTCTATTTCATGATTTTCTTGTAGTAATAAATAACTTGTACTAAAATTCTAGAAATAAAAGGATAAAAATGCAAGTGTTTATGGGTGACAATGTGAGCTGATTTGTCCTGCATAGGTCTGTTTTGTGTTTAGCTCGCAAAATGCAGGCGAGGTTCCTTGCACAAGGAGTGCGTGCTCATGTCACTGGTTCGTCCCGCGTAAGAGATAACTTGCATAAGGAAAATATTTTTTTTAAAAATTAAAATTTAATTATAAAAAACATATTTTTGCTGCTAAAAAATTAAAATTTCATTCTTAAGATAAAAAAGAATATAAAGGCATTTATGAGGATTGTTAGAAAGTTTGATTAAAAATAATTAAAAGTTGTTTTTGCATATATTTTTCTTGTATGTATGTACATGTATGAGAGTATCTTATCAAAGTTTTGCTACAAAATATTTTAACAATATTTTCTTTATATTAATTTTATTAAAAAAAATTAAATGTAATTTTTTACTTAAAACTAAATCCACTCTTATTTTTAATATTAACTTCTTTATATGATTAAAATAAAACACACTTTTCTTTGGTACATTAAATTTAATTTTTTAAAATAAAAAAAAGGTCACACTACAATAATAATAATGTGAATAAGATAAGATTTTTTTTTAGAAAAAATAAATTAATTATTTTTTTATATATGTGGGTCAGTGGGCTAACTCTTCCTGCCCCACTATTGGCCCGCATGGACTATGGATTATGCGGAGCGAGTCTAAGTGGGTTATCGGACTAGATTAGTGAGTTCGACCCGCACTTTTTAGTAGTGGGTTGCGAGCCGACCCGTACAACTCACTCGCATTGTCACCCCTATCTATGTTAGTGTAAATTAAAGTGTAGCTCCTTCCAAAAATTGTCCTTGTTCAACTATTATCCGTTTAAAATAAATTATATATTTTATTCAAATTAAAAATACAATCATATAAATATATTTCAAAATTTAAGTTAATTATTCAATTAAATATATAATGATCTCAATCAACATAATTCGAACCCAAATGTAATCAGAAAACTATAATTACTACATAAAAGAACTTTATACTAATATTATTAATAGTATTATTATTATTATTAGTATTATTATTATTAATAGTATTATACCTATTCATAAAGAATTCTAAGAACAGACTAGCTGGGAGTCTATTATACCAATGAAAAGATTATCTATGAATAAATCCTAAATTAGCCCACTTATCAGCACACGCATTCCCTTCACGAAAAATATGAGTTACCCTAAACCTGATTGTCCCACAAAAATTAAGACAAGTATTCCATCGATTCTGAAGCATCCACGGAACATTAGTCCTAGCAGTAAACGCAGCACAAACCAAGGCAGAATCACATTCAAGCCAGACATTAGTAAGTCCAATTTTTTGAGCTTCCTCCATAGCATGTATAACTCCATAAAACTCAGCAACCAAAGCAGTTTGAACTTCAAGAAACGCTGAAAAAGCACCAATAAATTCTCCCATACTCCCACGAAAAATACCTCCACAAGTAGCAAGACCAGGATACCCCCTAGCAGCCCCATCAGTATTAATTTTGACCCAGCCTGGTGAAGGAAATTCCCATCTAATAGGAAGAGGACGAAGAACTTTACCACTACGAGTCTTAATACCGAAAAACTTAATCACGTTGAAGTCCAACATATCATTCTTCATTGAAGCTTTAGACGAATTTCCCACTAGACAAGTTAAATCTTTAATTATCGAAATAGCCTTAGAAACCCCAATCTTATCCTGAAATCTAGCATAATTCCTCATACGCCATATCATCCATATAGAAAAGGTTATCACCGCAAGCTTAATCAATTTAACCAAAGGACTACCATCACTCTTAATAAAAGAAAGTAGATCATCCTTATTAGAGAAATGAGAAGTAAGAAAAATTTGTCGTACCCAACTCCAAATATGCAATGCGTTAGAACATTCAAAAAATAGATGTTGAATAGATTCCTCTTGCTTTTCACAAAGCGAACACATAGAACATATATGCAAACCCTTATTCTGAATATGTTCATCTGTAGGAAGTCGCCCATGAAAATTTTTCCAGAGTACTAGAGTTTTGGAAGGCGGAATAGATGAAGACCAAATGAATTTACCCCAACCACCTGGAACTCCTGGTTCCAAGAAAAAAGTCCTAGCCGATTTAAGAGTGAAACGACCAGACTCATTTAGAATCCAATTAGGAATATCCTGTTCCTCTCTAATCATGATATGATTAAAAAAAAGAGGCATCTGCTGTAAAGAGAAGGGAATATTCCAATCACAACCTGACCAAAATTGAGAGACTGTATCCGGAATGCTAACACCATCAGATAACCCTGCAATATTTGCTAAAGAAGTAGTAGAGCACCATTTATCATTCCAGAAATTAATAAAAGAACCTGTACCAACAGTCCAATAAGTATAGTCAAGTATGGTAGAATAAAATTGCTTAATTCCAGGCCAGAGAGAGGAAGATCTATAAACCGTTCGAAATTCATATTTTGATTTAAGAACCCTGGCTTTCAAGAGTAAAGACCAAGGTTTGTCGCTATAAGCAAAGTTCCAAGCAAGCTTAAGAAGATATGCATTATTTTCATGATGAAGATTAATGATATTCAAGCCTCCATCCTCGAGAGGTGAACAAATTTTCCCCCAATTAACGGTAGCAATACCTTTTTTCAGAATATCACCAGTCCAAATAAAATTCCGACACCACTGCTCAACTTGCTTAATAAGTGAAACATGCCACTTATACATATTAAAGCTATAAGCTAGAGATCCAGTAATCACTGTATTGACCAGCTGAATTCGACCCATCATACTAAGAGATTTACCTTTCCAAGATGCTAGCTTCAATTTAACTTTATCAGCCAAAGGTTGAAGAAACCGACACTTTGGAGCACCCGACAAAGATAGGTACTCCTAAATAATGGAAAGGCAAACAACCATGACTACAGGAAAGAATATTTTGAATTTTGGTGACAAATCTTGGAGAACTATCCATGGTGAAGAAACTACTTTTAGAGTTATTAATATATTGACCAGAAAAATCACCATATGTTTTAAGAAAAGAACTCAAATTTCTAAGAGACTTAATATCCCCCCTACAAAAAATAAATATGTAATCAACATACAAAATATGAGAGGGAGTGAGATAACCGTGCGGACTGGCCATATTTAAAATCTTCTTATCATTCACAAGCTTAGAGAGACCTCTACTAAGAACTTCCTCTGCAAGACAGAAAAGTAAAGGAGACAATGGATCACCTTGTCTTACCCCTCGACTGCAAGGAAAAAAACCCACCAAACTACCACTTATTCTTATAGAAAGCATAGCTGAACGGAGAATTGTACTAATCCAACCGACAAATGAGGGGTGAAAACCAAAGCGTTTTAAAACTAATAATAAGAACGTCCAACTTAGAGTGTCAAAAGCTTTATGAATATCAACTTTGTAAGCCACATTACCTCCTCTAACCTTTTTAGAAAGCAGGTTAATAGCTTCAGAAGCAATACCAATGCAATCATGAATCTGTCTACCCTGCACAAATCCATATTGATTAGGAGAAATGATTCTAGCAGCCACAAGTGCAAGCCTATCCGCCAGTATCTTGGAAATAATCTTAAACTTGAAATTAGCAACAGCAATTGGCCTGTAATCTTTAATGGAATCAGCGCCCTGAACCTTTGGAATAAGAGATACCACATTATTGTTCATTCCAGGGAGAACCAAGTTTTGTTTAAAAAACTGTTGAACAGCATTGCAAACATCTGTCCCAATAATTTCCCAGCAAGAATGATAGAAAACACCACCAAAACCATGAGAACCAGGAGCACTATTACCGTTAAGATTAAAAATAGCATTTTTAATTTCAGAAAAATTTGGACACTTAATCAACATCATATTCTCCTCAGAGGAAACCATCACAGGAATATAAGTACCAATAAAATCTTTCATATTATCAGTATCCAGAACATTAGAAATAGACTTAGCATAAAGATTTTTATAAAAGTCCAAAATATGATCCTCAATGATTTTAGGATCCTCTGTAACCTCATTATCAATCCGTAGACAATGAATCCCACTAGAATTATATCTCCTTTTGACCACCGCATGGAAAAAAGCAGTATTTCGATCTCCATCCTTGAACCATAACATCCTAGCCCTTTCTTTCCAAAACAAATATTGACAGTGAAAAGCATGATCAAGCTCCTCCTTAGCAATCTTTTCTTGACAGAGAAGTCCATCACTATCAGACAAACTAGCAGTCTCTAAGCTTTTTTGAATACCAAGAAGGATGCCCTGCTTAAGAAGAACTCCATTATGAACATTACCAAAAGAATTTTTATTCCAGTCTCAGAGCTCAAGTTTCAACCTTTTTAACTTATGTTGCAAGATAAACATAGGACAACCAACAACCTGATTAGCCCAAGAATCATGAATAAGCTTTAGACACAAAGTGTCCTGAAGCCACATCGAAAAGAAACGAAAATTGCTAACCTTCCGCAAAGAATTACTAGCAAGAATAGGGGAATGATCAGAACAATTTTTAACAAGAACCTGATAAGAACAAGATTCCCATTCATCCAGACACACTCCATTACATAAGGCCCTATCCAGTCTTCTATGAATTCTATGCAACCCTCTCCTTCCGTTACACCAAGTATAACAAGATCTAGTAAAAGGCATACAAGAAAGATCATTAGTATTAATCCAGTCCAGGAATTCATTACAAGAAACCTGATTAGGAGCCACCCCCCCTTTACAGTCATTCGCCGAGAGCACAGCATTAAAATCTCCCAGAATACACCAAGGCCCTGTGAAGAAACTAAGATCCCTCCATAAAAATCGTCTAGACAAGTATGTGTTAGCACCATAAACACCTGCAAAGCTAAAACTTTTATCCTGCAGACGACAAGTTACAGAGATAAATTGATCATTAACCAAGAAATTTTGGACAAGATTAGGAACCGACAAACACCAAAGCTTAGCAACTTTATTAACAATAGGAGACGTAGCCACCAAATGCATTTTAACAGATTTGAAAAGGACGTCGAAAGCATTAGTGTACAGCATCATGGGTTCAGTAAGAAAAACCAGGAGAGGTTTATGTAGATTAAGTAGACTAAGCAACATCTCCACAGTTTTGTGGTTCCCCAATCCTCTGACATTCCAAAAAAATGAAGAGACCTTCATTGCGACGTTGTAGAGAGAACTGCCTTAGCAGTTTTCCTGGATTTACCAGTCCCCTTAGGTGGTCTCCCTGGTTTTCTTTTAGTGCGAACTGTTTCCTCCCCATTATCACTGTCATACTCCTCCATGTCATTAGAGTCAGCTCAAAATTTTGAAACAACCTGATTTTCAATATGATCATAATTAATTCCAACAATGGTAGGCGGAATAGTTGACGCTCCAATATGAGAATCAACTCCCACATCTGTAGTTTCCAAACCATCAAGAGAAGAAAAGTGATTTTGAAGGACCAACGATATTGCTTTAACATCCCCAAGATATTTAGCCTTCCGAGGGGAGGTATGAGGCGACTAAGATGGTACAGTCACAATAGCAGAGACCTCCACATTAGGAACTGGTGCATTAGTATCCGCATGTGATTTAATCCTTCGAGGAGAGGTAGTATGCAACGGAGATGGTACCATCACAGGAACAGATACCTCCACATGATGATCATCAATAAAAGTTGTTGAATTTGACTCTGAGTCCTTAGCTTGCATAACAGCAAGTGAATCCAAAGTGGGAGTGGACAACCCCTGCTTGGGTGAGGACCTATCATGATCTGAAGCATCCTCAAGAGGAGGCATATCTGCAAAATCATCCTCCCCTCCACCTGTTTCATCAACTTTCAACTTATCAATGAGGCCTTCCACGAGTTTTGTCTCCGGATCTTTTTTCCTATATTCTTTACGTTGTTTAGGAATCACGGTCCTCCCTTGGTCCCGTTCATCAGAAGATGCCTTCTGAGAAGGTTTATGTTGAGGCCCAAGAACACGACCTTGGTCATGGATCGCCCGACACTGAGCAAGTTCATGCCCAATCATCTTACAATGAGAGCAAAAAGGAGGGAGTCATTCATATTCCACACCAGCTACAAAAGCAAAGTCTGGACGTTCAACCAAAAGTTGATCGGAGAGAGGGGACAGAAGATCAATATCCACCAACACTCTAGCAAACATACCCCTATTCTTTCTCATAGTATGCTCATCCAAAGACAAAGGAGTACCAAGGCCTCTAACGATGGAATATATTGTATTTGGTTTCCAATACTCCAAAGGCAAATGGTAGATTCTAACCCATGTCTGAGCTTTGGTATTCTTCATGGTAGCTGGGACAAAGTCTTTTGTCCAGGCAAACAATCTCAATAAACCAGGAGATAACTTAAGCGAACCCATCCCGAGGGCCCATCGCATGTCTTCTATAGAAGCGAACTCAAACTCATAGAAACCTTTTCCAAGAGGAATTGTTTTCCATGGTCCAAGAGCTTTCCACACCGGCTGCAACTTTTTAGTTAAATCCAGGTGCGTAAGAGGTTTATCCCCCTTAGATAGAATAATCCGACCATGGAGATGGGTTTTGCAATCCTCAAGACCAGCCAAGTAATCTGCCTCATCAATCCGGACAACAATCATGTCACCTTTAATACAAGGAGTAGGTAGTTGGGACAAAAGAATGTCACATGTATTTCCCAAAGCCTGAGCAAAAGTCTTCCTTTGACCGGATATAGAATATATTTTTTTATCAGGACATACTTCCCGATCCATCAAACAAGCCCATGGTATGAGAAAACCCGCAGAACCCTCCGTAATTTTAGAAGGCTAATAAGTTGCCGCCAAGAACTCCGCGCGCTGCACCTCCAGCTATTCCGCTGATGAAGTGAGGCAATTTGGATTTGAAAGCTAACCAAAAACCCAATTCTGACGAACCAGAGCCACGCCAATCTAGAACCCTCTCCCCTTTCGACCATGACGTGCGGCGGCCAGCACGTGAGCAAGGTGCTGGAAGGTTCTCCAGGAGCCACAACGTGGCGGCCTCGTCGGGTCCGAGGTTAGCGACGAGGATTACACGGAGCTCGTGAGAGCCGCGTCGAAAGCTGGAGGCGGAAGGAGATTTCGCCGCCGATCTATATCCGAGGAGTAGAAGCTACGCTGTGGAGCAAACTTGCGTTTGAAAACCCTAATTTTTCTCTCTCCGCGAAAAAACCCCATATTAGTAGTTTAATTTAATAGTGTATTAGATCCTTGATTCATAGTTCCAAAAATTAGTTGGACATTTAGTATGTGTTTATATTATATATTCTGAATATAAATAACTTCTGCTAAAGTTCTAGGAATAAAAAGATAAAAATGTCTGTTAGTATAAATTAGAGTGTAATGAATAGTGATTCATATCTATATATAATAATTAGTAGACAATTTATAATTTTTTTTCATAAGGATATAAGTACACATCTGGTCTAAAGTAGGCTTTTCATTTTATCAACACAATAAAATATATAATAAAATATATAATGATTGAACTATTATTTTTGAAAGAGTATTATTAAAATCAACCTCAAAAGCTAACATTTGCAATAACAACTTACACTACAAGGAAATCATTAAATAGAAACCAATTTTAGAGACAAAAAATAATTAGTTGCTATATTGATTAAATTATATACCACTTTATAGACTAAAAAAAATTATTAGTTTCTAAATTAGTTTTTGTTATTAATAGATAGTTTATAAATTGGTATCTAATTAGTTACCAAAGTTTTTCTACAAATTTAGAATCTAAATAATTGATAGTTAAAATCTTGGTAGCTAATTAGATACAAATTTATAAACTATTTATCAATCATAATAACTAATTTAGAAACCAATAATTTTTTTAGTCTCTAAAATAGTATCTAATTTAGTCAATACAGAAACTAATTATTTTTAGTCTCTAAAATGAATTTCTATTTAATAATTTTTTTAATGCTAGTTTGTTTGATAATCTACCATTTTTTTTTATATAAATTGTACTAATTACACATAAGCCTACACAAGATTATTCATCTCATCAACAAAAAAATACATTATGATGAGGCTACTGTTTTTACACTCACACACACAAATAAATATCAATGAATTTTCATCTCTAATTTGATCTCAAAATCTCAATCCAAGACTCACCGCATGATATCTTTGTTTATTATATCACTAGAATTTGAATATCTAATTAAAATCTTTAACATACTACTTACACGACTCATAAACAATTCTTTGTTTATTAATTATTGTTTATTTGGTAAATGATATCTAATCACTTCAAAACGTTATTTGAGGTTTTATAATAATTTTTTATATACCTCCTTCTAATTCATTAGCATTATTTACATAAAAAGCGAAACAAGTTCCCAAAGATTCTCTAATTCAGATGATTCTAAAAGTAAATGAGCTATTTCTTCTTTAATGTTTTGTTTTACTTTACAATATTTTTTGATGTGGTCAAATTATTTGTTATGATATTTTGAACAGATGCCTATAAAGCTGCCCTTACAATGCCAAAGGCAAATGTAACAAAGTATTCTGAGGCGGAGGGTTCAGATGCAGAGGGTAGTGATGCTAAGGAATCTGAAGCCGATATAAGTTCTGAGGGATCTGAAGCCGAAGATACAAATTATGACGAATCTGAAACGGAATCTGAAACTGAAACTGAAATCGAAACTGAAACTGAAATCGAATCTGAAGCCGAAAATACCAATTCTGAGGATTCACCAAGGTAAGTTACAACTCACTCCAAAAAAATATAAAAAATATGTTTATTAAGATGGGTCAAAAAGATACACTAGTTATAATAAAATAAATGAATGTAAAAGTGTAATTATCATTAAAATTTGGAAACTAATATGTTTAACATAAAAATAATGGTAGTGTGAAGTGATGTGCTTTTTGTGAAAGTCTAGACTACATGTTCTCCACACAAAATTATATTTTATATTATTTATTTAAATAAATCTCAACTTAGCCTGATTATATAATTTTTAAACATAACTTTAGCCTACATAATATTTAAATTTAATTTATAATTTAAATATATATATATATATATATATTATGTTTTCATGTTACAAAATTTTTAATTTTTATTATTATTTATTATTTATAGTTTCAGTTGTATTGTCAGTGTAATTTTTTTTAGTTTATATCCATATCATCCATGTTTACCCACATTTTATTTAACTTTTTTTTGAATAATGAAGACTTAGAGACACTGTGTAGGGTTCACAACCAAAGTAAAATCATAACTATTGCTGAAGAAAAATAAATAAAGAAATCAATAACAAGATACTGGTAGTCATCTTCTCATTCACTTTTGAGTTTAGTTTGTTTTCTATTATTAGTGAGTAATTTATAATTATAGATTATATAACTTTTTTTTTATTTCACAAATAGCAATCTTGAGAGAATAAAAACAAAAACAATTTTTTTCTTCCTTATCTGCGTGTGGAAATTCTCATATTGTCTGCGACTTTCATTATAGGTATGTCATAGGGTTCATCATTTTCTCTTATCTTTCTCGATGAAAAAAGCCTTAAGGTCAACTTTTTATATGAATGTAGGCGTTACGGGGATATCTATCGAGCCATGCGTCATTTGGCAATCATTCGAGCCACGCGTAATTTCTCTAGGTAAAAATTAAGTAAACTATATATTCTAATGTATATTACAAGAAAATCATAAAATAAAAATCAATTTTTAAATACTAAAATAATTAGTTGTAATAGTAATTAAATTAGATATTAATTTAAAAACTAAAAAAAAAAAAATCTTTTAAATTAATTTCTATTATTGTTAAATAGCTTATAAATTGGTATCTAATTAACAATCAATATTTTTGCTACCAAATTTAGAAACTAAATAATTGATAGTTAAAACTTTGGTTGCTAATTAGATACCAATTTAGAAACTATTTAACAATAATATAAACTAATTTAAAAATTATTAATTTTTTTAATTTTTAAAATGATCTCTAATTTAGTTACGATTGCAACTAAGTATTTTGATTTCTAAAAATTTATTTCTATTTCATAATTTTCTTATAGTGTTAACTATCGATAACAAAGTAGTGTAGTCAACAATTGACAACTGATTTTACATTCCTTTGTTGTTTTGTTACAAACAGGCAAGACAAAAGAAACTATAACTTTTGGTAGGTACAAACAAGATGCACAAAGGAAACTTACGCATATCATGGTTATGACCTAACCAAGGAGAATTTCTCTTCATTTTAATATGTAGCCATAAACTACAAGCAATGGCAGTAGCTTAATTATAATAAAATGCAAACTCAAGCTCAAGAACTTTGCAAGCTTATCAGCATTCTCTTAAGTAATTCAAGGTTTTAATGTTGTTGTTAAATGTCTGTATAATCGACCACTAACCTGGTTTGGATGGTTGTTTGTTAGCTTATGTTGTACAATTATAAGTGTGTGCTTCTATATATATGACTGTTATAACTTTTGTGAGTGTTCTTCCTCTACATGCATGTGACTCACCGAACTTTATTTGCCTTTAATTTTGGCCCTTGAAATGCACAATGTTTACAACCTTTAGGAACTCTAGATTAAGTTGCTAATTTGAGATAGAGAATAATCTTTTATTGTTTGTCAAATTTATTCTTATCTTGACATGTCGATGTCCTACAATTTATTATCAGCAGCTGATTGAGTCATTGAGAAAGGTTTATAAACCCATGTTTTAAGGGTTTATAAACATTGTGATTTTGATTTTTAAATATCAAAGATAAATTTGACTTAGGTCACTGGTGAATATCTAATCTCAATTAGATTTCAAATTATCCATTCTAACATAATTTCAATTTTATAATAAAAAATGAAATCTTGTATGAAAAAATCCACTGAAATGAAACTGTATATGCTCTTTGAAAGATAATAAGGTTAAGTGAATAAGAATCTAAAACTTGATGATGATTAATAATGAAGATCACTCAGATACAATGCATGCAAAATTCATCAAAAACTCAGTACTTGAGCACAGATGAAACCAGTTAGACCTAATATAAACAAAAAATTGGATGTTTCATCATAAGCTAATTGCTCTTCAACACCAGAGTTTAATGCTGGGTTTATTTTTCTATGAATTTGGTTAATGTGTGTGCTTTGATGACTTACACCGTGCCTTGTATTGCAACTGAAATCTTGATAAATAAATGAATCGTGAAATCATCCTTCCGTAATAGGGTGACTTAGAAAACATTGCCTTAGCGTTGAAACTTGAATCTCCTTTTCTTCTGGCCATGATTATGCTGATGTAATTAAATCAATTTGGTTTGAAAACCAGTTTTTACATTATTTAGGATGTTTAAGTGTAGTTGATTTGGATAGTGATTAGATTGATTTTGTTCATTTTTACAACTCTATACATAACCAATTTCCCATGACATTTCACATCTCAGGTTGCATGTAGAAAATCAAGTGATACTCACAGTTTGTTTCTTATGTCAGTGCCAAAAATCTTTCTTAATTAAGAAATATGACAGTGTCATGTCATAGGAAATGCTATGTTAGCACAATTGTTGGGATAATATTAGAGACGAGTAGTGGATGGTGAATATAGAAAAAAAAAAAGAGTGGGTGGTGAATATATTCTTCATGTCCATGACTCCATTACTATAATTCCTTCGGATCAAATGATTGTCATGGAGTTCTTCTTGTCACTTGTTGTTTATCATATTTTCCATAGTTACCATTTAGTTTTTTTTTTTTTTTTAGATTACACATCAAGTAGAGATAAAAATATCTCATAATACATAAGTGAGTGTAAACTTCATCTTATAAGTCAGTTTTATAAGACTAAATTAGACTTAAAGTCCACTTCTTACTATAATATCCGAATCTATCCTGACAAGAGTTTGTTAACCTTATCAAATCATCCGCTATTGGATCATCCATAATATATAGTCACACTGTGAGTTAGACTTAAAGTTCTATTCTTAATACTTAAAAGGTTTTCTTCCATTAGACTTTTTGTAATAGTATGAAGTATATCTAGTATTCTTATTTATTTTATTTTTTAATGTTAGTAAAAAAAGTAGGGAGTACAGTAAGTCCCAACATGTCTGAACAGGATTTACATGACTAGGACGTGTGAGAATGATTTGGACTATTCTTGTTGACCAATATTATCTTGCTGGTATGAGAATTTGCAAACTTACATCAGAGCCAAAAAAAATCTTCCTTATGAAGAAAGATGACAGTGTCATGTCATAAGAAATGCAGAGTTAGCACAATTGCAGGGGATAATATTAATTAGAGACGAGTAGTGGGTGGTGAATATATTCGTTCACACAAAAAATATTTTTAAAACCTGAATGAACCAAAGCTAACCCAGTCAGAAGCTATAAATGCAGTAGAATATGGGAAAGTTTGCATATTAATAGCTGAGTTTGAAAGCAGAAAAGTGGAATGGGATTCCGGTACTCGAACCACAACAACATGGTCAGTACTTGGAGGCAACAAAACAATGAAGAAAGCAATTTCTTGAGTAGAAATTATGGGTATGGACAAACTCTGGTGCTGAATCACTCAAAACTGTTCATAAACCTAGACGGTAGCACTATTACAGAGGACTCCTTCAACAACAAAGGAAACGGAAACCAAGATTTTTCTTCTGCACACATCAACTCCATTCCTTCACCCATCAGGACCAAACAAACACATCCTTATCCTTCTCCTCCACCTCCTGCCATTCACACTCCCAACCAATACCACAATTTTACAAATGAAGGTATAATATATTTTTTTTCATGTGATGACTTGTTGTTATTTGAGATATTAGTATAGTTAAGATGTAAAGTGGATATATATAAAACTGTAAAATTCATATCTATGCATCTTTTCCATTCAACTTAGATTTATTTCAATAATATATGAAATAAATATAATATTATAGAATAACAAAAACAACTCCTACATGACAGTATATAAACAATCTGTTCCTTTACTGTTTTCCTGACACTTCATAATTTTCAATCCATTTTCAATGATTATTTGTTAACCTAATACGATTAACCACTTTTAACAAGAGTTTATAAGGATGTGTTTGCCATTTTTTTTTAGATGTTCGGCTATCACATGTTAACACCATATACTATTTGATTTATGTAATTATGTGAGTTTGAACTAATTTAGTTTTTCTGATAGTTTGTTTGTATATAAGTTTATTAATTTATGAGTTCTATCTTGTTCCTGTTACTTGAAAATTTGAAGGGTCTTTGACTTTAATTACATCTATATTTAGGTATGAAGGAGAGACTTTGGTGTGTAAGATGTAAGAGAAATTATCCTTGCCCACCTGGGAAGAACGAGGTTCATTGTCCATTTTGCGACATAATTAGCTATGGTTATTGACCAGGTAAACTTATTAGCTTTTGATATATTTAATAATATAAAAAACTGATATTAGAGAGACTTATGGAACAAATGCAAAAAAATAGTTCTGGATAGGGTTTTGAGTAGAGGAAATAATGAAGTAAATAAATAATTTTGTTCTTGAAATTGTATGATGGTTATATTTGTTTTTTTGGAATTAAAGAAAACTCAGAAAAGTCTCTTGAACATTTTGGTTTTAATTTTAATTACTACCAAATTTAAAAATTTATTTAAATATTAATTAATGGTTAAAAATTTTAAAAATATCAATATTAACAACTTTTTTTTAGTAAATCTTGATTAATGTTTTTTTTTAAAATTTCGTTAAGATTTTTTTTCATTCAGTATTTGTAAAAATATCTCAATTGATGTTCATCGAAATTGTTTTCGGTTTCACTATAATTATTTAAACCAATAATGTTTACAGTTGGAATTTTTTTGTTGACTTTTTCTATTAAAAGTCGGTTGACAAACTTTTCCAAATAACTGATAAAAAATAATAATTTTAAACAATGAAAGTTTTCTAGTTAACATTAAAAGAAAAGTCTAACAAACTATTGACCATAAAAAAACAATCTATGCAACAAAAAAAAAAATCACAACATAAATCTATTGAAAATTTTAATTCAAATATGCAAAAAAAATAAAATTATATCAACTTCAACTTAAAAACTCGACTTACATCCAAAAATAAAAAATTATTGACATCAATTGAAAAGTAGTGCTACCAATATTAAAAAACTCTTATTAATGGTTTTGAAATCACTCTGACCTACATTTTAATCGACCTTGGTAAAAAAAAATTGAGATATTAACTAAAAATAATCCTAGGTTGTATAAATAAACCCCTTATTTACATGAGAAAAGAAATAACAATGGCTTACCACCAAATATAATAATCTTGGTTGTGATAATCTTAAAATAACTATGATAGCCTTTAACTGAAAAAAAAAAACTATCAAAATCAATTAAAACAACGATGTTGAACCAAGGACTCCATGACCTTGGTTGAATTTATGATATCTTGATCAAATCTGAGACAAAAAGAGAATATAAAGAGAAGAAACTTAGTTTTGAGATGAGTTACTTTTTAGGTAGAATTTAAAATTCTCAAAATTTAATTGATCACTACTATCATAAATTCTTAAAATTTTAATATTTTAAAATTTTATTTTATACAAAACAACATATTTTTTCGTAAAACTTTTCATTTTTTTAAAAAAAGAAATCAGATAAAGAAGAATTATAGAATCCTTAGTCCTTAGAAAAAAAATGGAGAAAACCCTTTTTTAAGATTATGAGTTCTAACATGCCAATAAAAAATAAAATAAATATAATATAAGGTATATTAAGTCAAGTAATAATAATAAGAAGTACGATAAAGATAAGCATTATGCTTTATGAAAAATGGGAAGATTATGTTCCAATGTTGTGAATATTATGAAGAATAAGGTGTAGAGTATTTCATGTGTATAATTATTACCTATGTTATTGAATCCTTTGAGGTATCGATCTAAACTTTTGCCTCACTATTTTTTTTTTATTCATAGAAATTGAAATCAAGTATTGGGAGACCATTTACATGAACTCATCCAGACTACTCAACAAAATGAGCAAGACTGGTTTACCTTAAACTGTATCAAGGTTAAACAAATTTGAAGCAAGAAGAATTATGTCTTATGTTTATGAGTTTCAAAATGTGTTTAGAACCCTTAAACATTTGATAATATTATTGAGAACTTCTTGTGTAATATATTTTTTTTTTCTATTAAGGTTTTTAATTTTTTGTTATATATATGCAAAATCGGTTATACCTATAAGTGGTACATCTATATGCTTTATTTTCTTGTAAAATAATGGTTCAATAGACTAAATCACATTTAATATAAAAATAAATAAATTTTTTAAGCTATTCTTAGAATAATTTTATCCATATATATTCACTCAAAATATGAGTATATATATATTGACTATTGCTATTCAAATTATAATTTTAGTATTAAAATAAATAATACTGCACATGACATGACTAATGACATAAAATGAGTTACTACTGTAAACACAGTATAAATTTGTAGTACAATGCAAGAAATCAGTGCATGTATCATACTAATGAGAAAGTGCATTCACAAACAGATACCATAGTAAAGAAGAAGATTCAAGGTTTTATTTACTGATCAGGAAAGACGATTTTTACACTATAAAATAAAACTACTTTCTTTCACACACAAGATACAAGCCAAGCCATGACAGCAGGAGAGAAAAAAAGCACAAACCTAAGAATGCAGCAGAAGTGCATCAATATTTCGTTTTCCTTCAGGGCCTTTGGTATACCATGATAATACATGGTCTCCATACACAACATCACGGTATTTAGCCGGTGATGACTCATTTATCAGTTCAGAGGCAGGGGAGATCTTGACTGTCTTTGCAGGATCATGAAATGTTGCCACAGAAAGCCTTGCTCTATCAGGATTAGTAATTGCCCTATGCTCACAGCTCCTGTATTTTCCGTTGGTTATAATCTGGTGCCAAAAGAATTTTCTGTTAGTGGAAAAGTTGCATAAAAAACAAATTGGGGTTGAATTAAACCAAACTTTCTCTTCATCCAAATTTAGCCAACTTTTATTTAACTTAGTGAATGATCTATCAGGAAACATAAAGAAATCACAAATCATCACAATCCTCTGTGAAGCCACCACGTTGTATGATATTGAATTTACAAGTCAAAAATTACACAAGCAAATGCTGATAATCCAGATAGAAACACGGTTCTACACACACCCCACACATTTTTTATCCTTACACCCATTAAATATATGTTGAAGTAAAACGGCTTGCAATACTATATATATTATTTGGTAAATCATAACTTGTCCATTGAATTTATTGTCCTAATCAAAGTTCAATACACCATAAAAACCAATACTTCCCACCTACTTACTTGAATGTCTGCAATTGTTAGCAATTTAGTAAAACTGGTCACAAATAGATCATGCTAGCAATTATTCCTTTGCAATGCACATATACTATACATTGCTCCCATAAACTCCTTTGACCATGCTCAGTAATTTAAATTAAAAAAATGCTTTCACCCTAAAGGCTTCAGGCAACTGCTTTTCTTAACTCTCATAACACTTTAAATAAATGGCAATACAACCAAAATTCTCTAACCCACTTATTTCTTATTAGAAGCATATCAACACATTATTTTTTTAACACTCTTTCTATCCCTCTTTCTTCTATCAGTTGAATTTCACCTATCTCTCACTAGTTTGAGAATAAACCCAAATGGGAAATGTGGCAGTGAAACTCAACCAACTTTCACTCCATAAGAATAAGTCTGTTAGAAAGTTTTTTGCTAGCACTTTTTTCTCTTCAGATACTCTTAGTGTGTGTTTGGTTTGCCGTTTCCAAAGCACCAAGCATCCTTTCACACATTTGGTAGCAGAAAACAGAGAAGGATGGTGGATTAGGAAAAACGTGGATTGCTTTCAACCTGTGTTATCTCAAACACACCCTTAGTCCTATTATTCAATCAGAAATAGCCTTTTATCTCATCATACAAGGTAACAACTAAATATCAATATAAATTACAGAGATAAAACTTCAATCATGATTGAAAAGCAGCACTAAAAACGCCTAAGAACAATATTTGTCCAATACAAAAATCAAATGTTCAAGTTCAACAGAATTTCCATATTTCATATTGTATTGTAGATCTATAACAAACCAAAGGGGTCAACAGTTTATTTACCTCAGTTTGGTCACCCAAAAGAACAAGAACAGCATCTGACAAGGGCTCAACAGTGACCCACTGGTCACCACCACCATCACCACTCTTGAGCGCTTGAAGACCCTCCACATCATCCTGAATCAAAAGCGTGATTGCACCCATATCAGAATGCGATTGCAATCCAAGCGTGAGGTCCGGTTCGGGACACGGAGGATAGTAGCTAATCGTGATGTTCTGGTAAAATTCTCCGACAGCATCTTCAATGCACGAAGCACGCAACCCTAGACTCTCAGATATCAAAGCCAGCAACTTTTGCGCCAGAATCTTCATCTCGTCGCTGTACCTCGCCACCGTGTCCCGGTAATCGGGTGAAAACTCCGGCCACCGATCAGGGTTCCGCCGAGAGAGGGGGAGCGTGTGGTGGTCGAAGTAGTCCCTCCAATCGAGGACTTGCGCGACGGCGTCGTCTTGCTTCTGATCGGAGGTTGCCAGCATCTTGCTGCCGTAGCCCTCCGACGCGGCCGTGGAGCAGGCGTAGCGGAGCTTCTCCGGCATGGAGCAGTCGGAGAAGTAGGCGCGGCCAACGCGGCGTATGGCGGTGAGGAGTGACAGCGGAACGCCGTGGTTGGTGACGTGGAAGGCGCCCCAGTCGCGGCAGGCGCGTGCGATGGATTCGCGGGTGGAGGTGCGGCGGGTCGGGTCGAAGAAGGATAGGTCGATGAGAGGAACATTGTGAGGTTGGGTTGGGGTGTTGAAAACGGGTCGGGTATTCGGGTGTTGAATGTATTCGGGTGGAACCCGGGAGAGAGGCGATTGGGCAATCGATTGCACCCTCCTAATAATGCCTTCTTCGCTGACTTCCATTGGATAGGATCCAAATTAACGTGTTTTCAACCAAATAAATCTTGTTAAATAAATAAATTGAGAGAATTTGTGATTAAAAAATGAGAATTTTGAGCTAGTGATAGATGTAAAATAGTTAGTGTAAACTTTCAAATTCACGAATATAATATTGAAAACAAAATTGAATGTGATATTAATATTTCGATTAAAACGATATTAATTTTTTTTTATAAATTTTCTATCTACACCATTTACATTTTTATTTTCCTAATTAACACCTTCTTCTTTTTATTTTCTTATCTAACACCATTTTGTTTTTATTTTCATATCTAACACCCTTTTATTTTTTATTTCTCTATCTAGTACCATTTCAAAAATAAATAATAAATTATTATTTTTTATATAATTTTAATTTTGAATGCATTAAAAAATAAGTATTTTTAATGTTTAAAATAGTTAGAAATATAATTAATAAATGAAAAAATGAGTTTTTACAAAAAAAAAAGTAATAAATTAAAAATGTTTAGTTTAAAAATATTTTTTTAAGAATGAAAAAATAAGAAATTAAACCCTACAATAACATAAAAGTTGAATCTATAAACATAAATTAGTATTTATTTTTATTATTATTGATAATGTAATCATGTTAATTTTAAGTAAAAAATACAGGGCATAAATATAAAAAAACAAAGTCAATTCGTATTAATTAATAGTGGACACACAAATAATATTGAAGTGTCTACCCTAAATACAAAATCCTAAAAAAAAATTAATGCAAATACTACACTTAATGTTTAAAAATGAGAAGAAAAAAATACAAAAATAAATAAGTATAGAAAATAAAAACAACAATAATAAAATAAAAACAAAAATAAATAAACAATGGCAGAAAAAAATAATAACTAAAAACATATAAAATATAAAATAAAGGCAAAACAAAATAAGATAAATATACAAGATATAAAAAAAAATTCAAACAAGATAAAAATAAGAGATACAAGACAATACTAAATAAGTAGATGTTGATCATAAAAAGAAAATTAAATGAAAGATATTCATTTAATATTTTTTTCAATGGTACATTAAATAGTTTGTGCGAAATGAAACATAATTAATGACGAGAAGTGCACAATCCAATAATGTTTGGACATGTTCTTTGTGTGTGTCCTGGTGTTTGACAATATGAACATTTTTTTGTTCGATGATGTTGTTCTCTTATGTTCATATTTGTCTTTATTCGACTTGACTTAGGTTTTCCCCTTTAAGGTTATTTTCATGTTGGGACTTAGGCATAGTATTTGACCAGTGTATGCTGGCCAATACTCTTCATTTTTTAGTTTCATCAAATAGTCTTTCGTAACATGAAAAATCTCTTGCAATGTTGTTGTTTTTATTTCCTATATTTATTTATTTTTACATTTTTCTTCTTCTTATTTTTAAGCATTAAGTGTAGCAATTGCATTAGTTTTTTTTTAGGATTTTTCATTTATGGTAGATAGACACTTCAATATTACCTGTGTGTTCAATATTAATTAATACTAATTGACTTTTATTTTTTTTATAATTATGTATTGTATTTTTTACTTGACATTAACATGATTACATCATCAATAATAATAAAAATAAATATTAATTTATGTTTATAGATTCAACTTTTATGTTATTGTAGAGTTTAATTTTTTATTTTCTTCATTCTTAAAAGAAATAATTAACTAAACATTTTTAATTTATTACTTTTATATTTTTATTTTGTAAAAACTCATTTCTTTATTCATTAATTATATTTCTAACTATTTTAAACATTAAAAATACTTATTTTTTAATATATTCAAAATTAAAATTATCAAAAAATAATAATTTATTATTATTTTATTTATTTTTGAAATGGTGCTAGATAGGGAAATAAAAAATAAAAGGGTGCTAGATAGGGAAATAAAAACAAAAGTTGCTAGATAAGGAAATAAAAATAAAATGGTGCTAGATAGGGAAATAAGAGTGTAAATGGAGGTAGATAGGAAATTGAGCCCACCTAAAGCAATATCATCTTGGATTAACGTAAATGACATTAAGCAGTTAATAATAGCTTAATAAGACGCTAATAAACTATTAAATCGAATTAATTTAAATTAATCAAGATAATAAAATATTATAAACAAGTTTATATTTGTAGGTATTATTAATTATTTTACGCTTATTATATGTCTTAGTGTCTTTGCAAACACTTTGGGACGAGACGAAAAGAAAATAATATTTCCTGAAAATTAGATAACGACATTATGTATATACACTAAAGCAAGTAAAAGTAAAATATCAATTCTTTAAGATTTTAGTACTCGTAAAAGCATAATATATTTTGATTAATTTATTTTATATGAAAACAAACTATATTTTAATTTATATCAAGTTTTTCTTTCTTGAAAATATAAAATTAATCAAATTGAAAAGTTAGAGAATTAATTCATAATTTACAGGTTCATCTCGATCCATTCCTAAAAGTAGTTCTTTTGGTATATTAAAGGAGAGGGTTTTAACTTTTAAACAAAACTTTAAAATATTATAATTGCAAAATATTTTAAAAATTTTATATTAATTAAAAATTAGTTTTTAAATAACTCATTTCCAACTTAACTTGAAACTCAACCTAACTTGTTTGAGTGGAACAACCTAATCTAACTTAATTAGAATCAATTTAATTTTACATTTGTTCAATCTAACTTTTCGACTGAGTTAATTTAACTTGGATTCGGCTTTGACTATGCTTGATATGGGCTTCACCTAACATTGGGTAAGTTTGTCTTAACTGAACGAACATCAACCTGACTTGATTCGCATGTGAAACGAGTTTGATTTGACATAATTCTACGTAAGTACAACTTGACTCAAGCTCAACTCAAATTTGCTGGATATGGACTCGAGTCTACTCAACACAACATGGACTCGATCAACATTGACCTAATTTGGATATGACCTGACCTGATCTACTTGACTTGGACTCAGCTCAACCCTTCCCATACTGACCTGGAACTGAACATACCCTAACTTTGTCTGACTCAACCAGACTTAAGTCCTCTCAAGTTGGCTAATATGAGTCTAAATTTGACTTTACTTGACACGATTCAAGCTCATCTAAACCTAACCTGAGCTACTCAAAACTAGATTTGTCTCAACCTATATTCAGTCTCACCTAAAATTGTATTAACCTATATTCAGTCTCACCTAACATTGTCTTAATCTATGCTCAGCCTAAGTGGCTACAAGTGAGGTCGGGCCTGATTCAACTTGACCTAGACTCATTTTTATCAGCTTAATATGATGTCAATCTAATCTAACTTTACTGGTGTTGGATTTGATTTGGATTGAGTAAATATTATTGACGTGCATAATTTTTTTTAAGTAATTATTTTTTATTTATTTTTTAAAATAATATTTTTACTTTAAATCTTTTGTTGAAAATTTAGTTTTATAAAAAAAATTATGAAGACTTTTTAGCTGTGTGGGTTTTTTTTGGGTTCCAATCCATTTTACCTAGTAGAGTGAGCTCTGAAGTGAGAGCTATACGAAAAAGCTTATAAAAAAGCATTTCATTTCCTAATTGGACTGAAAACAAACAATAGCACAAAGAAAAAAAAGGTCAGCAAAAATTCTATAGACGACATCGTTCAAATAGTATTTGCAAAGTTCAACTTTTTATGTTGTTACTTATCCCTACAACACAACCCAAAACCTCAAACCTTCATTAGCCACTCCATACTCCATTTCAAGCTTGCCCCTTCTCTTCCCACACCCCAAACTCCGTAGCCCACAAACCGAAATATCTTCAAGTTTCAAAATTTCCCATAATTTTCGCCCCCCTTTGCGTCCAAATCCACTGCCACTCCTATTATTACTGATTGCAACAGTTTCAGTTCTTTGTTTGCTCTTAATTTCTGCGTCTTTTTATTCTGGGTTACATATCTTGGAATCAAGAAGAAGATGGAGAACCTTAACTTGGCCCTTGTGTCTTCCTCTAAACCTTTGATGTTGGGACATGTTCCTGCAAGAGACGCCACAGACAGAGACGTTTTAAGAAGAAAGCCCTTCTCTCTTGGGAGGGTCTTGATTGCTCCTCACCGTTTCAGATACCGTGTTTCTGCACTCTCTTCCTCCCATCATAGCCCGAAATCTGGTATTCAGTTCTTGAACTTTTTTTTTGTTTTATTACTATCTTTCTGTGTGCGCGCGTGTGTGTTTGATGGGGGATTAGAATTTTGGTTGGAATTTATTTTTGGTAGGAAAGAGATTCACTGGATTCTGATGGAGTCCAATAAAATGAAATGTGTACTGTTGAAATTGAAGGTGAATTGATAGGTTTGATTATGCTATTGGTGTGTCTGTTTTGCTTTTGTTTCTTTCTCAGTACTAAAGATAGAAACCGAATTGAACATGTTGGTTCTGTTGTCGTTGGACTTGAGTCATGAACACACTATGTTGACATTTTCAAGGGTTTAAGGTAGTGTTTTGGATATGCAAGGCAATAGAAAAAGACACTTATTATTATACGACTCTTTTGTTTTGGAAGTCACTCCTTTAGAAAATCTTAAATACTCTCTTCTTCTTTTTTGGTTTAATTATGTTTTTAGTTCATGAAATTTAGGTTAATCCGGTTTTAGCTCTTCAAATTAAAAAAAGGGTTCATTTTAGTCCCTCAATTTTGGAAAACTACGGTTTTATTCCCAAAACACTAAATTTGAGGGACGAAATACAATTTAATATAATTTTAGTCTTTCACAGATTGTGAGTTTTGGAGTTTTGCTCAAGGTTATTTGATGGCATTTTGAATTTGAATCCATGGTTTAAAAAATTATCACATGTCTGTGTATTTTGAATCCATTTAAGTAATGTGTATTTATCATGTCTATTGACTTCTCTTCTCTTGTGATTAATGAGTGCTTGCTGTACAAGTTGAATATCTATCAATATTTTTCACTCATCCCTTAAGATGCCTAAGTAATGCATGCCGGTGAAACAGTGCAGGATAAGCTGATAGTAAAACATTTTGCTAGTATTTCTTCTTCAAATACTCAAGAAACAACATCAATTGGAGTTAACCCACAATTATCACCACCTCCGTCCTCAACTATGTAATCATTTACTCTTTTTCTTTTGCATATTAGTTTTCTTTAAAATTATGAGCAGCTACTGAGGTGGTTGTGGTTGATAGATATTTTATTGATTTACATTTGCTAACATCTTTTGCATGTAAATTCACACTATTATTTATCTATTTACTATATTTCCAGAGGGTCACCTCTCTTTTGGATTGGTGTTGGTGTTGGGCTTTCTGCACTGTTTTCTATGGTGAGAACTGGGAACTATAGTCACAACTCTACATTACATGAACTGATGCTGGATTTATTTTTGCTGTATGTTTAATAATTTTGTGTTTTTGCAGGTAGCTTCAAGATTAAAGGTGAGTGCCTTTATTGCAATGCATTGATATAAGCTGGTTCTTTGAGTTTGACTATAACTATGGGTATAAGATGTAAGAAATTTTGCTAGTCATGGGTGTAAAGGCTATAAGCTGGTGCATATTTTAAGTTCTACTGTAATAAATGTGGGTTTGTATGTGAGAAATTTCTCGAGTCATGGATATACGCTGGTGTATTCTGAGTTATGCAATAAGGTATAGGAACCATGACTAGTCAGAGGAGTCCTTTACTGAGAGAGTAAAGAAGATCAGATCTTCACCATTAGATCTTAAATGAGTAGTCAGGATTAGAAAGTAAACATCATGCATCTTTTTTAATCTTGTCGATCATTTATATTTTAACGGCCAAAATATTAGCTCCACTTCCTCTCAGAAGACCATTTTTCTACCATCTAAACTGAGATAAAAACCAATTATTTATTCTTTACTAGTTCCCCTAAGAGTATCTGAAGTACTGAATGAACACCACTTCAACAACTGTTTTAAGGTGTGATTGAGCGTACTCCATTCAACAAATACAAAGTATACCTGCAATGTTTGTAAAAGAAATTATAGGTTTTTCTATTGTTGAACATGTTAGCCGCCTTCTTCGTGATTCTAGTGGGATATTTACAGATGTTTAAATAATGTTTCAACTTTTTGCTAAAAGGTATGTTTATTGTATTAATTTACGTTGCTTATTGTTCACTCTTCTCTTGGGAAGCATAGTAAGTATGTATAAATCTGTCAGTTTTATTGAACTCGAGATTTTGATTTAGCTTTATGAGAATCTTGGTATTGTTTGTGATGCCATCTTCTGTTATTTGTATTTCTCTGTGAAAAGACTGGGAGCATGGATCAAGAGGGTGATAATAAGCCCAAATGAAAGTCTTACAAGTTTACTCTTGTAAGCCTATTGGCTGCCTAAACTTGTAATACTTTCCTTTTGGGCTTAATATCACCCTCTTGACCGATACTCACACTCCTGTCACTTTGTCAGTTGTAGTCTGTCTGGCCTTATTTTTCATGGATTTTAACTGGGTTCTTTGTAGAATTATAATAACTAGCCCTGAATATATTACATAATTTAAACATGTCTTCTGATTTTATTTTAGAAATATGCTATGCAACAAGCTTTCAAGACCATGATGGGCCAGATGAATTCACCAAATAACGATTTTGGCAATGCTGCATTTTCTCCGGGGTCTCCTTTTCCCTTTTCAATGCCTTCAGCAGCAGGGCCCACTGCAACTGCTCAATATGGAGCACCTTCCACATCTAGTGGATCTCAATCCACTGTCACAGTAGATATTCCTGCAACAAAAGTAGAAGCTACACGAACTACTGATATTAAAGATGAAGTAGAAGTACAGAACAAACCCAAAAAAATTGGTAACTTAACCTTATAATCTCTTCATAGCAATCCTATTTGTTTCCTGTTGGATGAGACATACTACTTTTGGAATTTATATATGGTGAGGTGATGTGTTGTCCACTAGGAGATATGTGTGGTTTCAGGTAAATTAAATACAAGTCTTGAAAGCTCTTTGTTTTTAGTTTTTGGCCTAGTTATTTGGTTTAGTACATCAATTTCTTTTTAGCTTTTAAGCGGATTCCTGTTCTAATTGACATAACTCCACTGACGTTCTACATAGTATTAAAGGATGATTTGGTATTGCTATGCTGATTTTGATATCAAATCAATTTTTTATGGAATCTTCCTAAGAGTATTGCCAACTGGTTCAGCCTACCATGAATGCTTCATTAGACTTGCCAATGATGATCTTTAAGATTTCCTATTTTTTTCTAATACCTGGGATGAATGTATGTCACTATGTTGTTTGAGCTCTGCATGCATGCAAGTGCATCAGTTCACAGTTATTTGTGTTATTGACTTTTAGTGGCAAGTTACTGTGTATTAAACATTTTAATATGACAAACTAGGGGGTGAGTTGGTGAGGTGACACCAATGATATATTCAGAAACTAAAATAATGTAGAAAATGGGATAATGTTGGGAAATAGAAAGCGGGAAGTTGAGGAGGAGAAAACATAAAGCAAAAGCTTAACTACTTTGCAATTGTTTCATATTAAAAATATTTGAATAAATATCAATATTTATTATTTCATCCTTTATCAATTCATTTAAAAAATTTCAATTAAGATAAGTTCTTTTTTTAAAATATTTGCAAGATTTGCTGTTATCCATATAAAGATTTCCAACAGAAATTGAAGATGGAAAACTTTCATGGAGTTATCCATATAAGTTGCAGTGATCATGTGCGATCTCAGCTTTTATGTGTAAAAATTGAAACTTTAATTGTTAAAATTCCTTAGATTTTCCATTACAGCTTTTGTAGATGTTTCTCCTGAAGAAACTGTGCAGAAGAGTCCTTTTGAAAGTGTTAAAGATAATGAATCAAGTTCTGTCAAGGAGGAAGCACGGGTTCCTGATGAAGTGAGTTTTTAAGATACACTTTTTGCTAAAGTCGTTCAGTGACCTGTGTTGTTCTTAATATGTAATACGCATTTATTGAAGGTTTCTCAAAATGGAGCTCCCTTTAACCAAGGTTTTGGTGGTTTTCCAGGTTCTCAATCTACAAGTAAGTAGTGTCAGTTGAAATTGTAAATATTTGCAATTCAGATTTATTGATGGAAAACCTCATAGAATGTGATACATCTATTCAAGCCTCAATATATAGGAAATGCACTGGCATAACATGGCCTTAGATCCTGCCAAATAAATGAGTTGTACTCCTTGTCATTATGATTGTACTTATCAATTAATTCTTGTTTTCATTGCTGGGTTTATCCTGGATCATCTGCACTTCATATGCTTTGTAATTTTACTCTTAACTATGAAGTTTTGCTTGTCAGCTATCACTTACTTTTTTGACTCTGATTAAGCATTTAAAATAATGTTGTAAATAAAAAAATATTAGTTCCAAAAGGCATTGTTTCTAATCTCATTGGTACCACTGGCTTAAATCAATTAAACTTTGTTAGTTGTCTTGAAATATATATTGTTTGTACAATTATTGTTCTTTCCATGTTTCCTTCAATGAGCTGCTTTCTGTTTTATTCAAAGTCCTGAGGGTGCCATTGTTTATTTTTGGATAGAAAAATCGGCCTTGTCAGTGGATGCTTTGGAGAAAATGATGGAGGACCCAACAGTGCAGAAGATGGTTTATCCGTAATATTATTTCCCTCCGTCTTAGATAATGTTTATGATTTTGCATTTCTTGAAAATAATTATGTTGTGGCTTTGTTAGTACTTGAGCAGGGAATATGGATATGTTTAAACTTTGAGTAGTTCTAGTTTTAAATATATTGATGAAAGTTCCTTAAATGGTTGAAGTCTCTTATCTTACAACTGCTGATGGCAGTTGTACTAGTACCTTTGATACTCAGAATTGGAGTTTAAAGTAGTTTCATCATTGTGTTTATTTCTATTGAAATGTTTACTTTGGAAGTTTGGATGTGTCTAAAATTCTGCTGGAGCCCTTAATTATTTTTTCCCTGTGTCCTCTAGGCACTTTGCTACAGATAGTTTTAGGGGAAGCATATACTTCTGCATTCTTTCATTTCAATAAACTTTCTTTATCCACAAAAGATTTGTAATTGGTTTACTGGTGTTCTTTTAATTGAGTGGAGTGGATCTAACTTATGTTCTCTCACTTGTAAAATAAACTGATTCGTAATGTTTTTTTGTTTACAATTACTTGTTGAAAATTTTCAGATATGATTTACATGCTTGCATAGATTATTTAAGAACTTTTCCCCTTGTTATGCAAAAGGTTTTAACTTTTTTGGGTTTTGTTGCAGCCATTTACCAGAGGAAATGAGGAATCCTGATACCTTCAAATGTAATTTTCTACTTTTAACAGTTTCCGGCTAATAATGTTATTAAGATTCATTATTTGTGCAGTGTGCAGTTTTTGTTGTTTAGCACCTTTCTGGAAATAATCCCATGTAACTGCAATGCTGAGTTTGCATGTTATATGCTCAATATAGTCTATATGCAACACTTCTATATGGATATACTTTTTTATTTGTTGCCATCATATAATATAAGCACTTTACGTTTAAAAATAGTTTGTAGGTAGGTCTAAAGTCATGTCTCTCTGCATAACTTCTTGATATGCAGATATTACTTTCTGCATAACTTCTTGATATAATTGGCCAATGAGTAATAGTTGCTGTTCTGTTGCCTGCTTTTAATAGGGATGCTGCAAAATCCACAGTACCGTCAACAACTGGAAGCAATGCTGTAAGTTCTTCTTCATACTGTTTCTTCAGATGCTTAGAGCCGTTTTGCTTCACTAATATTATCATTGACTTTGACTCAATTTTAACAGCTAAGATGGGAAAATGCTTATTTGCATTAAGCCTGTTTGACATGTTTCTACAAAAACTAGTTTTCGGGTGAATGAAAAAGTTTTCCAGAATTACATTCCAGTTATTAGTCTCACATTTTACAATTTTGATGAGCTGATAATGAAATCTGATGCTTGTTCTATATCTTTTATACATTGAATTTATAATAGATTAGGAAAAAATGGTGGCCATGATTGAAATATCTGTTTTACTTCTTTTTCTTACCACCAACTTTGTTGTTTCAACTTCTTCTCCTTATCCTTCACCCCTTGTTATTATTTAGACTAATTTATATTTTAGCTTTTCAGAGCTAGGTTCATGTGTCTTATGACAACAACACTCAATGTCCTTGCATTGACTTGAGATCTCAAGTATCTGAAATTTGTATTTTCTTATTTGTTATTTCCCTCTCATCCTATGCGCTGCAGTTCGATAAATCTGTATTTTGTTAATATAGGGTATGAAATCTTCTCTGGAGATTCAAACATCTGAACCCTTCCTCTTTATTCTTAATGTTTGATTTCAGAAGCAACATGGGTGGAAGTACTGAATGGGACAATCGAATGATGGATACCTTAAAGAATTTTGACCTTAATAGTCCCGAAGTTAAGCAGCAATTTGGTAAGTTGTTATTATATCATTGTTATGCCTTAGATTTTATTTAGTGTCACCTCTTCTCTGAGAGCCGGATCAACTAAGATGATTAATTTAACATTGTTCAATTTTTGCTTGTTACTTTTTGACTTGAAAATATTTTAAATACAATAATCTCTTCTCTTCCTTCCATCCTATGGAAATTATCTGTTCTACTTCGTTTATCATCTTTGATTCTTGAAGATCAACACTAATTGATCACTATTTTTTTTCCTGAAGTTGCATTACATATGGGCGATAATTGACTATTTATTCATAACTTGTTTTTATAAGTTGATTTAATCTGTCTGATTACTTCTCAACATTCTAATATTTTCTTTGTCAAATATTGCTTTAAATTCTGCTTCGTGGGGGTAATATACTGTCATTTGTTAAAAAGAATCAAAATAATTTTTTTCAGTGAAGTGATAAATGCCTTGGTAAGTTCCATTGAGAAAAAAGGTGAGGAGTTCTCATTCAGAAACACACCACATTTCATGCCAATTTATCAAATAGTGTTTGGTATGATTCAACATTATTTTTTACTCCTTACCTTGGTTTGCTAGACTTCACTGACTAATTTATCTTTATACGATTGTAGGCATCATAGTTTCTTCTCTTAGTTTATTGAATTCTCAGATGCCGTGAAACTGTTGATTAAGTCTTTGAAAATATCACCTTGTATTTTTTAAAATAGCCCTGTTAACAGTTTAAGAATGAATCTTTTACTCCACTCTGGGTCTTTTCTCAAGATATTTTTTTACTTTCAGCAGATCAAATCGGGCTTTCTCCCGAAGAAGTCATTTCAAAGATCATGGCCAATCCTGAAGTTGCAATGGCTTTTCAAAATCCTAGAGTTCAAGCAGCTATCATGGATGTATGTTCTAATTTAAATACTTTATTGGTCTTTCATGTCAAAACTCCTCTCTGACTGCATCTTCTTGTGGTTGCAGTGTTCACAGAATCCGATGAATATTACTAAATATCAAAATGATAAAGAGGTAGGCTTATCTGATTTCATTTGTCTTTCCTAGAGGAATGTACTTTACTGAGTTTAGTTTTCTCTCTGTTTCCCTTGCAAGTCAGTGTTGGCGAAACTATGGATAAGCTGATATTTGTTTTAGACTTAAAATTTTATTCATCTAATCATCAGTTTCGGGTCATCTTAAGAAAAAATAAAGTCATTTTTGCTTCCCCTTCCTAGCTTGTTAAAACAGAGAATAAGTAAAAGTGAAAACTGCACCTATTGTGCTGTAATGTAATTCAGATTCCCATTGGAATTGCTGATTTTCCCGGCTTCAATAAATCAATTGCAACATGCAGACAACATATTGTATTTTTTACCTTAGGAGTTTAGAGAGAGAGAGAGAGAAACATTCCTCTTAGTGTTCTTACAACTGGCATAAAGACTGTGTTTATAATTTATGAATTAATACAGAAAAGGGATTTACAACATGAATGTTTTGAGTTTGCAAGCATGCCATCATGTTTCTAATGAGTAAAGCTATGATAATTACCCTGTTTCTAATGAATATAAGAAATGTCAATTTTTGAAGATTTGGCTCTTAAATTTTTTCTGATGGTTGCTTTTCCCTCTTGAACACTCCAGGTTATGAACGTGTTCAATAAAATATCAGAACTCTTCCCTGGAATGGGTTCACCATGATTCATTTATGCGTTGCTGTTTGCTGGGTCAAGTTATGAGATGAACCTTGCCTAACCAACTACATGGAGCCATGCAAAACACTCGTGCTCACGGTTACAGCTCCATTGTGACATGCGGATACTAACTGTGTCTGGCCTGGGCCAATTATTGCCATAGTTGGATCTTTTTTGTTTCACTAAATAGTTGAGATCGTACATTAA
Source organism: Phaseolus vulgaris (assembly GCF_051622355.1). Lineage (NCBI taxonomy): Eukaryota > Viridiplantae > Streptophyta > Magnoliopsida > Fabales > Fabaceae > Phaseolus > Phaseolus vulgaris. Next base: position 26,061,260 of record NC_143503.1, read on the forward strand.
TATTTAAAGTTCTAGCAAATATTTTGTTTTGAGGAATTGTATCTGCAGTGTGTTTTTGAGTATTATTCAGGTCCCGTAAAATTGTGAATGCTTCACATAATAATCTTTCACAAATCATAAGCTAATTAAACTTTCTCTGGGTGTTTGGTTGTGCATATATGAACTTTTAACATGGATAACCTGAAAGCTCCACGAAATAGTTTTTGCTTAAAAAAATTGGCGTGAAGTTGAAGATAAGTTATTTGTTTGGAAAAGTTTTATCTTAAGCTTAGACAAGAAGTACAAATAAAATGACTTGTTTTAGTTTTAGTTCATGAAAAAATAGAAGTAAAAGCAACCAGACATAAGTTATGCAAATGAGTGGCAACTGTCAAATCCTGTAGTGAAGCGTATGATGGAGGGCTATTCGTTGGGAGTAGGTAGACCTTTGGCTAATGTCAGTGTTTTTCACGATTTTCATAATTTGAGGTTTGACTATTCTTTACACCATGCAGTTGACTGGTTGGTAAAGGCAATTACTAGATTTGTTGGTAAAGTTGGTGTAACATTCTGGTTCATAACAAAAATTAAAAAGTATAGCCGTTTGATGGGTTCGTTAGCCAAAATAATATATAACACCGGTTATTTTTTGTGGATCCAAATGAAATATATAACCGTTATACAAATTCCCAGCTGTACAAATTTGAATGCTGACAGAGTAAGAAGTGGAAGCAAAGTAGTATTTAATATTTGTTACTGCGTGGTATATACTTCCATGGTTAGAAAAACATTATGAATTTGAAGTTAGTGACTTTGTGGGGTCGCCTGTGTCAGACAACACAACTTGACCCTTCTATGGATCTGTGGCAAAATTCCAGCCCGCTCTGTATTTCAAATTTTGAATGTTCTCGCTTTCACTGTCATTGATAAAATGGCCACAATCTTTTTTTCAAAAAAAAGATTCTTTCGCATTCCCCTTCCTCCTTGCTCCTATTCTTCTAAGTGTAATTCCTAACACCATTTTTACTTTGCATTTTTTCTTCACTAGTTCTGTCTGTCAAAATTCCATGGGTGCATGTTTGAGTAAGAAAAAAGGGTCTTCTACTTCTACCTCTTCCCCTCTTGCTGCGACCAAGTCAGCTTCCGCAGTTGCTGAGCTGAAGAATCCTTCTCTTATTGGTGTCAATGTTTCCAAACCCAAACTGGAAACTGACCCAGAGGTGAAACTGAAGAAGGAGAATTCTAAGAAAGTGGAAGAGAAACATGAGGCAGTGCCAGAAGTTGAGGGACATGTGAAAAAGGAGATATTCATCATAAAGCACAGGAAGAGCCATGATGATAGAGAAAGAAATTCCAAGTCGCCACCTTGCACAACTCAGCAGAATGTCACCACTGAATCAATGGGTGACATAGCCGCACAACCAGCAGCAACAAACATGGGTGTTGTAGCTGTGAGGACTTCAAGCTGCACCAAAGAGGAGGTGGATGCAATTCTCATACAGTGTGGGAGACTCAGCAGAAGCTCTTCAGGTAATGCTGTTGCTGCTTCTGGTGAACACAGAAGAAAGTACTCAGGTTCAAAGAGAAGTTATGATTTTGACCATTGTGACAATGACACCATTTCCAACGATGAGGACTCCAAGAAGGCCAATGCCAATGAAAGCAACAGTGATTTGTGTGAGGATGAAAGGCACCAACACCGGCTGCGACACCGCCAGTCACCTAGTCCGAGGCCTTCTTCTCAGGAAAGGAGAAGAAGAACACCAAGCAGGGAAAGAGACCAGCAACAACGGTCAAGCAGTAGAGAGAGGAGAGTTAGCAGATCTCCTGGAAGAAGGTCATCAGAGAACACATCTGCCAACGCAAGAAACAATAGCAACACTAGTTCTAGGCCTGGGAAAATGGTTTCAGTGCCTGCCACTGTTTCATCACTAGTGATGGATAAGAGTAACAATAATGGTGGTGGTGGGGAATCTGCAGCAACCACTGGCATCAAGAGGATAACAGTGAAGAGAAATGTTGGTGCTGCTTCACCGCGTTCTCAGTCTCCTGCAAGAGCAAATGGGAATGCAGCAAATGCTAATAAAGCATTCAACGAGAATCAGCCGCCCCCATCCCTTAGCCGTAGCTCTTCAAGGAAAGCAGAACAATCACCTTACAAAAGAAATCCATTGAGTGAGATTGAACCTAACTCCCTTGCTTTTCCACATTCAACAGCCAACAATAACAGCAGCAGGGTTCAAAACAGACCCAAAAAGGAATTTGAAACAGAGGCTATTCAGGTACTATTAACTCTTTAATATTTGGTTCAGAATTTATCAGCATTGGAGATTCGACCTTTCGACATTTCACCTTTCATGTTTAGAAATGGATTAAACTTGTTGGTGTGATTAATGTAAGTTATATGTAATGATGTTTATCCTCATTGCAGAGAACAAATAGCAGCAGAACTGCATTGGACAAGGGCATGACTGTAACTTACAATACAAAGGTGCAACCCGAGGGAGATATCAAAGTGCAGTCTTTAATTACTGATAATGCTGTGGTGAAAACAATGGTACCACCAGGGTTGGACAACCTAAAACCCCATAAATTAACAAGAAGCAGATCTTCAAGGCGATCCCAGGACTTAGACCTCAACCCTGAAGCTCTATTGAATCCTCCTCAGTCCTACGCTTCACTGCTCCTTGAAGATATCCAGAACTTCCATCAGAAGAGCACTCCACCTGTTTCTCTCCCAGCTTGTGTCACCAAGGCTTGCTCTATCCTCGAAGCTGTTGCTGAACTCAACTCTAACACCAACTTAAATTTCGGTGGTGCAGAGGACAGGAGAAGTCCACCAACTTTTCAGTGTAGTAGGAATGACTACAATGTTCCATTGACTGCCAATGATTATGGGAAGAGGGAGCCAGATGCTGAGGACCCAGTTGTGGAATCTATGTTAGTATTCAATGATGATGATGTGTTGGAATCAAGCTTGCATAAGTATGTGACAGTGAATAGGGGTGGTTCAGTCGGTGGGGTGGACATGGAAGACCAAGAGTCTTCAGGAAGCAACAGTTTCACTGTCGGTAATGGTCAACAGCAGTGGGGGATTTCTTCTTCTTCATGGGAGCCCAGCTCTGTTGAATCAAGAGATTGCTGGACTTCAAGATTGAACTACTCCAGAGAGGAAGGTCAGAAAAGTCCATTAGGCTTGGAAGGGAGTGTGTCATCTGAAACAGGATGTGATGTGGATGGAGCCAGGAAGAAGTTGAACAGCAACGGGAGGGAGTGTGATCATCAGCATGGGAGTGGGATAGGACGTGGAAGGCTTGGTGCCAATAAAGTACTTCACACCATACCTATTGTCACAGCATCTGCACCCACATAGATTGTGTTGAAAGATATTCCCTTCATCTTGTATGTTAGACTTCTTGAGTTTAAACATTTCTAATGTTTGTGGTTGCACACTTTGCGGCCACTTCTCATTTAATTAAGGTCAATATTTTAACTTGTCTCAAATTGGAACCATATACTCTTTATTTCTACAACTGGAACCGTATAACAGATACTTAACAATGGTCACGGCAATGATATCTTACAATTTCCAAATAAAAATGGAAACAAGAGCTGTTACATTAAATAAATTAATAAACAGTTTATTTCGATTTTGCAGTGTTGTACAATTTAAAATTCCGGGAGACTAGTCAACAGTTTGTTGCAATTGAATTTGGCTGGTATAGCTTTTCTCCCTTTTAGTGTAGAAGTTAACCTGTTTCCTGCATTGCTATATATAGTTGTTGATTTAGATTACTGCAGCTGAATCATATAATTAATAAGTTCTGAATCTTTAGTTAATAATACTCTCAGACGGTTCACATTTTAATTGATCGAGTACTCTACAACTGATGCATAAACTAGAAGTTATAATTTGATTAAGCTCCTTAAATGCAGGGACTGAAATCAATATATTTCTTTCATAACAGACTCAAAACATACCAAACTTGTCATATCAATATAATTTCTTTTGTAACAGATTCACTATACATCAACCTTGCCATATACTACTGGTCATAATAATATATACATTCTATTGAGTCCATAACATCTTATACAACAAAAGAACCTTTCCGGAAATAATTTATTCCGACAAGGCTTGTGTTTTGCCCAAGTAACTTCCAAATTTTTGGTATATGTTGCCTTAGGAAGAGGCTCGAGCCTAATTTAACTAACAAAACAAAACTTTATTTACACCACAAAGCATGGTTACAAAGGCTGAAACTCGTTTATCACCAACTTTCTCCTCACGACCAAACTCGCTTCTAGCGTTCCCAATTTGAGTTCATGGAAACATCTAATTCCCCGAGCAATTTTTTACCATTGGATAAGGTTGAAAGAACCAGGCAAAAATGGAAGTTCATTCAGCAATGCTTTTGAAGTTAACCATGTATATTCCAACCACAGTGATCAAGGCCCCAACAAGTTGTACAGGAGAGAAGGTCTCACCAAGATAGAGAAACCTGAAATACCAAAGCAAAATGTAAGTCATACTCAAAGGTCCTCAAAAAGAAATGAAAACCTTAAAAATGAAAGAGAAAATACTAGTACCAAAAAAGCAAGAAGAACTTCAAGATATTATGAAAGAATGTCATTGAATTTCCAAAACTTTAAATGTAGAGAGGGTTACTTTTTTTTCTCCTTAATGACATTCCTAGTAGAAATCTGAAAGTAATTGAAAATCCTATGGCTCTTTCCCACTGTGAGGCAGCCTTACCCAAAAATTGAAGCAAACATTGGAGTTAAAAAGGTGAGTGAACTGAGCTTGGTCAAGCTACCTGCAGTCACAAATGCAATATCATATGGTGGTCTATTTCTTAGGGATCAATATAGATTTTGAAAAACAAAAAGAAGAATCTTCAAAGCCGTATGCCTACGAGTTATAGCTAAAGATGCATCAATAACAGTGATTACAATATTGAAGAATAAATTAACCATTTCGGATTTAACATGGAATCTGGAATTCTCAGTGACCATAAAAGGAAATTCATTGATGAAGAGAAAAAAATATACGGGGAGAAATATAGACCTTTAGTTGCACTGTAAAAGAACACGCCATAGCTGACAGCACTTCCAAAAACAGATGTATATAGGAGTGCCAATATATCAGTTGAACTGTACTCTTTGAGACTCCCACTCACCGCAGGGTCATTGTTAAGAACTGAGAATAGCAGAAGTGGGAGACCACCAATAATCATATGCTGCAATAGAAAAGGGTACAGTTTTGACCTATAAGCTTATAACCATAACATCATATGTGATATAGCGTCCTCCATTTTGCTTGTCTTTTCCTATTTTTTACTCAGACAACATTTTTTTTTCTGAAATAATCAAATAAGATATGAATACAAGAACACAATACACTCCATTTCACTAGTATCACATACAAACTTACTATTAAGATATACAATATTTCTAGAGACATCTGCAGAAATAAATTGTGCTGCAACAATAATAGTGAACCATAAAGTAGAAGCATATCCAAATTTTTGGTTTGGCAAACTTGCCATGTCTGGTTTTAAAACTGACAATGCAAAGAGGCAATATGACACATTAAAACAAACACGATTATTTAGTTAAGTGCCATAGGTATTTAACAATGTTAATCAAATCAACATAAAGATATCAAACACTCTACAGTCAAAAGGGATTTGAAGCACACCCATCCAGTTGCCATGACAGAATCAGAGTACTTGGAGACCCACCGGACCATGACTGTGCCAACTGCCATACTCTGAGCTGCAAGAAGCATCCACCACTCACCACTTCCCCACAAAGAGAAGTTGCTTTCATCAAATGATAGGGCGGGTAGCTGCAACAAAATTACCAGTGCTTGCATTACTAATAATATGTCGACAGCATTTGACAGGCTCACAAAAAATTGTATATTTCGAAGTAATAAAGAGTAAATAGGTAATTGCATAAAACTTTTGGATGATGGTAACAACTTCAAAACGTATCCTTAACATCATTCTAAATCAAATATACAAGAATTCAACAGTTAATTTTGTGTTCTGCTTTAAAGGGTACGATAATAACTAGTGATGTTTGCTTAAAACTAAATCCGGAATCAAATATTACCTCGAGTAGTACAAGTCCAATGACACCAAGTACAAGCCCAGCAGCTCCAACAACTCCGATTGACTCCCCAAATAACAAAGCCGCAAGTACAGCCACAGTCAAAGGTTGTGAATCAATTATAACCTGCAATATCACCCATGGTAGATAATAAAAAGCATGCAACAATAATGGCTGTCGCTGTCAGAATTTGAAAGTAGAATTTGAATCAATATAAAATTCACTCTATTAAAATAATAATATAATTTGTATAGAATGCAATTACTATGCAAAAAAGAAAATTACATGAATTGTCATGTATGATCACAAAATTATTAACTTTCTATAATAACTATTTAGAAGAAATATATTTAAAGTGAATTCTAATTGATTGATAGAACTAAACTTTATACTGAGAATTTATCAAAACTAATTAAAGATATTTATATTGTTAAACCCACCAGACATTAACAATAGTAAAAATAGTTATATTGTTAACACATCGGTTAATTACATTAGGATTATCTTTTTAAATAATTATTATAAAAATGAACAAACTTCTCCTGCATAACTATGGTATTATAATAACAAAGTTAGCAAACCTTCACATTGTTGGAGTATTATGCTTATAACATTTTCTAGTACAGTATTTTATAAAGGAAGCATTGTATAAAAAGTAAATGTACTAATAAGATTTAGGAAAATCTTCTCAATAAGTATTATATGAAAAAACTTAAATAAGTTTGTTCATAAACTAATACTAGCTAAACATAGATAAACAATCACTATTTAAAGAAACTAACATGACATAAATTTTAAATATAACTCATACATAAACAAAATTTGGCTTGTAGATAAGTTATCACAAAAAAACTAGTAGATACATAAACTAAATTAAACTTATAAAAAATTCATTTTTCTTTCATTCTTTTAAATGTACTTATGATGTAGTTTGTCCACTGCAGAGTTAATTTGAATGCATAATAATGCGCGGTAAAATTGATTAAGAAATTAAGTGGCAACATACGCTTCCTAAACCAGCTGAAGTCCTCTGCAACCCTTCTGCGAGAAAACCCTGTCACAATCAGTTGATCAAACTTCAACCTATAAGCATTGTATTTTATTAAGATAAAACATACATGCAAGTGAAATGCGAAGAAGAAGGACCTGAAAGCAAGTGGCATCAACGAGAGCAAATAGTGTGATGGAAAGCCAAGCGTTGAAGCCAGAAGGAAGAGACTTTCCTTTCGAAGCCGCGAAACCCACGAGAAGAAACCCCGCCGGAATGAGGCGAAAAGCGGAAACGAAGAACGGTCCACATTTCGGAAGCACTTCCTTCATCGCCACCATGGCCGTGCCCCAGAAGAAGAACGGTGAAACCAACACCGTCCATTCCCACAGCGCTTCTGCGAGACACGGAATCGACGATGACGATGAAAGTGGCTCCAATTCTGTCTTTTCCGTGTTCACGAGGCACTCCACGTCTTGTCCCGTTCCCACGCAATCCACGGAGTCCGGAGGCGGCGCCGGAGAATCCGGCAAGGCTGTTTTGTTGGAGCATGGAACTCTAAATCGGAGATAAGGTGGAGCGGCGGTGGAACGAGTAAAGGAAGAAGGGGGGAATCTGAGGGTTCGGATGTCAAATTGGGAAGTGATGGAGTAGCGGCGGGCGGTGGTGGTGGTGGTGGCGACGGCGAGGGTGGGGGAGGGAGAAGAGCACCACCACGACGCCATTGTTGGAGTGAGTGGTGGTGTTTAGGTGATGTGTTGCGTTTAATATCAGAAACAGTAACTGGAAATTTGTGGTGCAATCCTAGTGTAATATTGAAATAGAATTTAAATAAAGCACCTTATTTTGTTTTGAAAAATGTAAATAAAAATTACTTCAAGAACTTCTTATCAAGAAATATTTTAGATTTTAATTTTCCGATCAGAATATATTTTCAATTTTGTATTTCAGATTTTTTTTCCAAAATAATTTTTTAGTTTTGAATTATATTTATTATTCCAGATTTTCTTATCCAGAGAATAAAGGTAATTTTGAAAATTTAAAGCATGAAGAAGAGGTCGTTTCTTCCTCCACCCTTACATATTTTTCTTCCTGCACCCTCACAAGGTTACGCAAACACAAAACTATCTCTCTCTCTATATATTTTTTTTTATTCTGAATTATGAAATCCGGTAAATTTTCAGATTAGCGTTTCCGGTAAAATTTTGGATTGGTGCGTATGGTAATCTCTCGGATTGGTGCTTTCGGTAGTATATGAATGATAGTGTTAATCCAAAATAAAAAAATGCAAAACATTCATAATTAAAAAAACCATTTCGGATCCTCCAATCCGTAATTCAAAATATGCATTCCAGATTCAGAAATCCATAATTGAAAAAAATCATTCCAGATCCACTAATTCGTAATAGAAATTAGGCTTTTGAATTCAACAATCCGAAAATCAACAATTTATGCAAATTTTGCTTTTGGAACACTCTCTCATCCAGAAAGCAACATGATTTACTTCCGGATTGATGAATCCATAGCATACTCTCAGATACCGAATTCAAATAATAGGTGAAGGTCAGTTTTGGAATTTACAAAATTGTGGGGGTGCAGGAAGAAAAATGTAGGGGTGCAGGAAGAAACTGCCGAAGAAGAATAGGTCTCGGCCCCAAAGTTAGTTGGGCTAGATTTTAATCCATTGGGCTTGGTGAAGCCGAATCCAGTAAAGTTTGACGAATTGGTCAGCCCACACACAAATAGTGTATAATTAAACTTCATTTTCAGTGAATTGACCAAAATTTTAGTAATAGTAGAAGAAGAAATGGTCAGAAAAGAACCAAACGAAAAAGTAATAGCTGACTATTTCCGAAAACTACTTAAATCCATATTTTTTTTTCAAAATCACTAAACTTTAAAACAAATAATATTTAAAATATAACAATTTAGATAAGACTATTAGGTGAGTGGAAATTGAATTTTATATTCAAAATTAAATTGACACACATGTTGGTTAATTATTTTTATTTCTTTTACTAAATGTAACAATGAAACGTGAAGAGCTTTGACTTTGACTTTGGAACGCGTTATATGCGGCTGAAAAAAGCATCCACTCAATATCAACCATTTGTTTACATAAAATATGCTTTTTACAATTTTATTATATAATTAGAGACTCACACAATTTGTCATAGTGGCATAATTTATACTTTCTAATTCATTACTTCATTTAAATTAAAAAATAAAGTATTTTATAATATATAATTAAGTATAAACCTTATTTTATAAATTTAAATTAAATTTAAAAGTCACTTCTTAATACACACTCATCTTTTTAGACCAATAGTATAATTATATAATTTCAGAGCATAGTTTGTAAATGATTATGTACTGTTAAGAGTTTATACAGATTCAAACCAGGGGTTATATCGTCAAACATTGTGACGTTGAGTTTGAAACTGTGGAACAGTTTGTGTGCACGATTTCAATGGTTTATAACATTGGCAATTTCCTTCACTTAATATTTTCCTTTTTCCAATTGTGAGACAAAACTAGAATTGACAACATTTAAAAATTGTGTTGAAAATCTATATGATTAAAAAGAAAAAACAGAGTATATTACCAATGAAGAAATATATGAGTTTTGTTTTTTTAAATGACAGTAACATTTTTATTTATTTTATCGAATCAGAAACAGTATTACATGGTAAGATACATGCCACTGTTAAAGAATATATCTTCTGTCATTACCATAAGTAAAAGAAATATAGTTTATACAACATGGTTTATTATATTTTACTTCATCATATAGCATTTTCTTATAAACACTGGTTCATGACTTTTTGCATAAGATCCCAAATGGATAATTGTTTTATGCAGCAACTAACCTTATTTATATATACCTGTTGTGTGAACATTTTATGAAAGAACTTTGATTTGGTAGCTAAAAATGCTTAAAATCACAAAAGTTGTTCGATTTGCGTCAGCATTATAAAGACACAAGGTTGAATAATCGCCCCATTTGATTGATAATTCTGCAGACATAAATAAACCAGAGAGTGACTCTTTCAAGTTTTAACATTTCAAGTCAAACATTAATAGGAAGCTTCAATCTGCTCATTTGTCATTACCTGCTCCTCAACGCGTTCATCTTCCCACCCTCTTTCTCCACACACCCTTTTCAATATTCAGTAACCTATATATTAAATATACATACAGAAGTTAACCAACAAAGAGAAGAAGAAGGAAAATCATCAAGAGCTAGAAGCTTTGTCTGGTGTCTACAAAACTTTTGCAGTGATAAATTTTGTATAATATATGATATATTATAGATTCTGATTGCTATTTTGACAGCAACAAAATGATGGCAGAACACCAAAGAATTCATCCTGTTCATGATGTGGAGGCACCACACAGACCTTTGGTGCCTGGAAACAGTTATAAATCTGATAGGGTTTTTCCTAAACGGACCTTTCCTGCGATGCATTCCAAGCCACCAAAGAGAAGAAGCTGTTGCTGCAGGTTTTTGTGTTGGACACTTAGCATATTGCTGATTTTGATCGTTGCTATTGGCATCACAGTAGGGATCATATACCTTGTGTTTAGGCCAAAGCTGCCCAAATACTCAGTGGACCAACTGAGGATAAGCCAGTTCAGTGTTTCTGACAGCAACACTCTCTCAGCAACCTTCAATGTGGCGATCACTGCAACAAATCCAAACAAGAAGATTGGGATATACTATGAGGGTGGAAGCCACATAAGTGCTTTGTACATGGACACACAATTGTGTGAAGGGTCTTTGCCAAAGTTCTACCAGGGTCACAGGAACACCACAGTGCTTGATCTGTCTCTAACAGGTGAAGCACAAGATGCAAGTGCCCTAATGAGTAGAATTCAGGAGCAGCTGCAACAGACCAACAATATTCCCCTTGATCTTAAGGTTAATCAACCTGTGAGGGTTAAGCTTGGTAAGTTGAAGCTCTTCAAAATCAAGTTCAGGGTTAGGTGCAAGCTTTTGGTGGATAATCTTGGTGCTAATAATGATATTAGCATTTCAAGCAGTGATTGTAAGTTCAGGTTTAGGCTATGAATTCACTAGTGCATATTACTCTTGATTAGTATAGTGCATGTGCCATATATTTATTTTATGTTCTTTTCATCTTTTTTGTCGTTTGTTTGATTGATATTTTTCATAAGGGTTTGAGGATCAGATGTGGTTTTTCTCTCCATCAGCACTTTCAGAATTGAAGTACAGTTCTTGTAATTTGATTCTATTTATTCAACCACTATTCCTTACTCACAAATCAGCATGCATTATTATCTGGTTCTTATGCTTAATTAATCACAATTAGCCAGCATCTTATTTCATATGATCTTTATTTCCATAATTATTCATTGCTGCTCTCCAACTAAACCATGAAAAGAGAATTACATTGTTTATTTCTTTTTGTTTCTGGGATCTGTTGTATACATGTATATAAAGTGAATTATAAGATAAAATACCATTTTTAATTAATTATTATAATTTTAACATGAAATCACTGTCAACATTTCTTTTTTAGGTGATGATAAAACATTTATTTAATTAATATTATTGAGATTTTATTAAAAAAGTAACTAATATTTCTGATAATCAATATTTTGGTAGCTTCAAGATGTTTTATCACTGGTTATGGGATATATATTTTTAATTATAATTAATAGGATGTAAGATTAATTAATTATAACTAAAATAACAAGGAAACAAAGTCTCAAGAAATTTTTAATTATACAACATAACACTACAACAAAATCATGAAATAGAAACTAATTTTAGAAAAAATAAATAATTAGTTGTTATAGTGACTAAATTAGAAATTATTTTAGAAACTATTTTTTTTGTTTTTAAATTAGTTTCTATTATTGTTAAAGGTATCTAATTAACTACCAATGTTTTAACTATCAATTATTTATATACTAATTTAGAAACCATTTAATAATAATAAAAACTAATTTAAAAATCAAAATGTTTGTTATTCTCTAAAATGGTTTCTAATTTAATTACTATAACAATTAATTATTTTTTGTCTTTAAAATTAATTTCTATTTCATTTTTCAATAATTAAACACAAAGAGTTTACAATTATATTAACATTTTTACAATATATATTATCTTGAAAATAAACTAATAAAAACACAATTAGCAAATAGTTCATTAGTTTTTAGGGATTTCCATTACTTTACTTTATTTCCGCATGATCATATTCGGTTCTATTTGGCCACCACCGTTCTATGTAATCGTTAACAAGTTATTCATATTTTTATAATTAAAGTAAAAATTTATTTAAAATTAAATCTCTTACATTTTTCAATAATTAAACACAAAGAGTTTACAATTATATTAACTCGTCTTTTATATTTCCCCCCAAGTCATTTTTCCACACAACTTCTAAAGGGGAAATTACATTTTTTAAGATTTTACAATTTTTAAAATTATTATTATTCTATTCAAATTTAAATAAATCGTTATTTAAATTGTAACAACTATTTTCTATTAAACTTTATTATATTCCATTAATTATTGTTCCTACAAATATGTTATTTCTTTAAGTTTAAACAAAGTTAAATGCTAATATAATTTATTAAAATAATTTTAGATGTATAATTAAATTATTATATATGAAATTTTATGCCTACACGATGTATCACATAAAAAAGTAGTGTTGGACTTGTTTTGTTCAACCGAGACGCAGACTCTCCGACATCAAAGGTAGCAACTTTTGCAGAACAACCTTCGTATCCTCGCCGTACATTGTCACCGACTCCATATGTTGGATGGAAAATCGGGCCTCTGATTAAAAGCGGGAAAAAAATTCTATGTTCTGAAATCTACCTTCTGTCTGATTAATAATTGAGTCTCAGCTGTTCGACGAAATGTCTAACCGAGTTTGCATAAAAAAAGGGTTGTTGACACTAATGGGTGTGAAGTTTGTGGGCATAATGGAACACCCAACTCGTTTTTCCATGTGTGTTCGATCCAAAACAACGTCTGCTCAGTATGTAGCATCGAGATTTCGAGACCCCACGTTTGAGAAACTCATGGACAACTACAAGAACCTTCTCAAGGTCATTTCCATTCAAGACCTCATCCTTGCAAACCCAAGGAATCCATCAGTCTCCATTGATTTCCTCTCCAAGCTCTCCCAGAAGCTCCACCTAAACCGCGGGCCCATTGCCTTCCTTCGCAAGTTTCCTCACATCTTCCACATTTACTATGATCATTCCAAGTTAAAGCCCTTTTGCAAGTTAACTGACGCTGCTCTCGGTGTTACACGCCAGGAAGCGGTGGCCATCAATGCTTCTTTGCCTGTTGTTGTTGAAAGACTTGTTCGGATACTGTCCATGTCAGCATCCAGAATGGTACCTCTTAGAGCTGTCTTTAAGGTTTGGAAGGAGCTTGGGCTGCCCGATGATTTCGAGGACTCTGTTATATCTGCTAATTCTGGTGTTTTTCAGCTGTGCGATGGGCATGAACAGAATACTCATTTGTTGAAGCTGGTTGATAGTGTTTCCAGCAATGGCATTAGGGCGGCTGTTGAGGATTGGAGGGTTGTAGAGTGCTGCAAAGAGGACTGCAGTGTTGATAGGATGGAAATGCAGTTCAGTTTCAAACAGGGGTATCCCCCGGGGATGAGGTTGAGCAAGAATTTCAAGGCCAAGGTGAAGGAGTGGCAGAGGTTGCCATATGTGGGGCCTTATGAAGTGCCGGGTGAGAAGAAGAAGTCTAAGGCTGGAATGATGGCCATGGAGAAGCGAGCAGTGTCGATTGTTCATGAGTTCTTGAGTTTGACAGTGGAGAAGATGGTGGAAGTTGAGAAGATCAGCCAGTTTAGGAAATGGTTTGGGATTGATTTAAATATAAGGGATCTTTTCTTGGACCACCCAGGGATCTTTTATTTGTCAACCAAGGGTAAAAGACATACTGTTTTCCTGAGGGAAGCTTATGAAAGAGGGTGTTTGGTAGAACCAAATCCTGTCTATGATGCAAGAAGACGACTACTTGATCTTGTTGTTTTAGGACGTCGGGGTCTGCCAGCTGTTAATTCGAAGTTGCAGGATTCAAGCAGCTGCAATGAGGATAGACAAGAGGAAAACCAGCAAAGACATGATTTGTCACCATCTTGATTAAGGTGTCTTGTTTATTTGTTTTTCCATGTCTAGGGTTCCTTAATTTTCTTGTGTGTTGCTTTTGGAATACAAGCATCCACAATACATGGATAGCAACTTTGATTTTTGCTTGGTTGAAGCAGAATGGTATATAGGAAAACATCCTAATTAATTAGAATAGAAGCTCTATTCTCTGCTGAACTAGATGGCTGGATGGGTGAGACTTTAAGCATAGGTTAAGTCCATCTTGTTACTTTGTTTCAGCTTGTTCTGAAAATTTTCTGTGCAATTATAGCTGACTTTTAGTCTTTATTACATTTAAAGATGCTAAACAATGGTTCCCTGCTTACCACAGAAGCTTTCGTACAGAAACCATAAAGAATACAAATCCTTGTGTTTTATGCAATCCTGACAGTTCAATTCAATGACCATTTCAATTTGAAGGATTAAAATAGTGATTCACTTTATAAAACAGATGTAACAGAACATAAATTTGCAATGGACTCTATACACTGTACATCCTAAACATTGCTGGAGAAATTACATAGCAACACGAACATTTCTATTAGGATAACACTACAAAGACATTATTGATGTATATGACCCAATGAATTAATTGATATGTTTATTTACAACCAAACCAAATAGTGATAGAAAGATGATAAATGGGAACTTAAAGACATTGGAAGAAGTTAACTGTGGAATGTGGAAAAATCACCTGGAGGTAACCGTATAATACAATAACAGGTCCCAAACACTCCAGATGAATTAAACAGTGTTTGGAGGCTTCAATCAAAATCAACCACTATAGGTCCAAAAACCTTGTAAGAAACATAGAATGTTCCATGGTGAATTTCGCTTGAATTACCTCAATGACCTGCTGAACATTAGATGCTTTTTGCCACTAATATTCGTTGATAGTGGTAGTAGGATGTATAGTAGATTTTGTTGTTAAGTATGCGTCTTTTTTGTGAGTGATTTAAATAATTTATCTTAATTATCAGTTTCTTATAGAAGATTAAATTCCAGTTTTTGCACATATCTGATTTTTTATTTTATTTTATTGTTTTCTACACATACTGAAGAGGTGACCGTCACTTCTCAATATCTGACCAAAATAGAGACGTTGAAAGAAAAATATGCTGCAAAAGACCTAAGTGAACTTTTTAAGGTTTTGCAGAACAATAATTCTGTTGTGAAGTGAAAATCAATATTAGAAGAAAACATTTCATTGCGGGCAGTAGATGATTTTTCAATTCTTAATGGGTCTTCCCTAGTGTCAAAAATGGCAAAAGATGGGCCCTGCGGTAAGCATGCATCTGCTAAACCACCACCAAATGGTAGCATTGTTTATAAAAATGGTGAGGCTGACCAAATACTTCCTTTTCCTCCTTTTGTAGTTTCTTTTTGTTGCAAATAACTCATAATTCTCAAGTGCCTGCTTCTACTTTTACCAAGAATTTACCAAAGGAGGTGCCGTCTGGGATATTTTTTATCTGACCTCTCATCATAAAAGGAAGCTCAAGGAAGAATTTGGTTAGTGCTCTCTATCTAAATTTGATTTGTGGCCTTGATAGAATTTCACTATCTTCCCATTTATGCATTTGAGGGTCCTGTCACAGGAGTTGAACCTTGGACTATGATGCAAAAACTTGGTGAGGCTGTTGTATACGTGCCGGGTGTCCCCATCAAGTTAGAAACTTAAAAGTGTGCCAATTCTAAATAATGTGCATTTACGTCTTGAACTAATTAAGGCGGGCAGATTTTTGTACTGTGCAGTTTTAATCTGTGTCACTATGTACCTTACTACATTGATCTAATTATGATGAAAATACAGTAGTTATAGTAACCCTTCGTAAAAGAAATAAATAAAATCAAGTACCATTCATACACATTCAACTAACATCTAAACTCAAGAAAGAGTTGAACAAGCTGATAACATTTAATAAAAAAGTACTACAACTAATGTATAGCTTTAAAAAAAATGTGCTTTAAAAAAAGGGTACAAAATCAATGCAGTATTTCTCAAGATTCTAAATATCCATCCACCTTTGTATTTTCTGCTCTGGACAAAAATTTCATGCAGATAGGTGGCTTCACTCCTGCCAAAGCTAAGAACGAGCTAGGAAGCGTCCAAATTCCATCCCCACAAATCAAACCAGAAGCTACTGCTGAACCAAATGTATCAGCACCAACCTTGTCAAGCTTCCGCCAAATAAACAAGATCAAGCTGCCAACACACATATCAATGGCAAAATAACTTCCAATGTAAAAAGGTACTGCCATAGCCATAGGAACAGGGATAAATCTGGCCCACTTTTTTCCAACCAAATCTCGTATAAGATTTATAACTATTGCCACTCCAAAGAATACATAACAAAAGATGAGACAGTATTGTGGCAGAGCTGAGAGGCCATCTACTCCCAGTATTGCCATGTTACGATAAACAAGAGCATAAGGAGCAGGGTATGGTGAGCCAGCAACCCCAAGGTTGCCAAAGGCCTTGTAGAAAAGCCAGAAAACACAAGGAGATATAATACAACCCATGATAGTTCCAAAAACTTGGCTCACAAACATAGACCTTGGTGATGCCATTGTCATGTAACCTGTTTTGAAGTCCTGCATTAGATCAGAGGCTGTGGATACAATATTCATCATGACCCCACATGCAGCCAAACCAGCAATAACGCCACCGTGGGAAGCCCCTGCCCATGTACCAATAGTGAAGATTGCTAACTTTCCATATGTGGATGCAAGGGACCAGTCTGTTAGTCCACACCCATATGCATTACAAAATGCCAGTACTGGTGCAATCACGTAGATCACAACAATGTAATACCACTTGAGTTGATGGAAAATGATGGGAACAACGATTATAGAGATTATTGCAATAACAACATAGCCAGTAATAGCAAACCAAGCAGGAATTTGGTCTCTGAGGAACATGTCAGTCCTACACCTATCATCATATGAGTCTGATGAAGATGAGTCAGGATCATTGGATGATGCCTCTGTCTTTTTTTTGAAGAATTCGTTATACAAACCAATCAAAGTGCGACCAAGAACCTTAACAAAGTTATATAAACCGTCACCAAGAATCATTGCTATGGCTATGAAAACCTGCACTTAGAGAATACATTAACAAGACTTATCAACCCGAATATGTTCCTCAATTAGTATTATTCACAGAACAATAGTGCATTACACTGTGTTGTATCATATTGATACTACGTTTGTTCATTCCATCCAAGTTATTCATATGTTGTGCCAAAGCAATAATGCATGTTATACTATTCATTAATGCGATTTGTTTAATCAAAGAATCATTTTGATTCTCTAACAATTTAACAAAAAAGTTCATAAAAAAATTTATATCTCAGTTAAATTTATTGTTCAGAATACTATATCTTGAAGTGATATTGTCCATATACCTAATGTTTGATCACAATGAAACATACCTTTTAATGTTTTTAAATGTTGAAAAAAAAACTTACTTTGTAACCTTGAAGGCCATGCAAGCTGCTTGACTTGAGATCTGCAGAGTACCAATCTCCTTTTCTAGCATTAATGATAGGCCACATGATGCCCCAAGATAGAATTCCACCAACCAAAAGGGATATATTGATTATGTATGGACATATCATCCCGACACCCACATATGTAGTCGAAAAGTCAAAGAAGAACCTGTTATGCAGATAAATATTTTATAGATTGAGAACTAAAACACATGTATAAATCTTCATTACAGATAATTCATGTCAAGACTTTTGATTAGCTTATTATCAAAATAAGAAAGGTAAGTTAGCATTTGAATTTCTTTGAGTCAACTTTGAATAACTTGCAGTCATTGTTAACTATAAAAGCATTCTAATGGAAAGAGGAAAAATCAGTATCCATAGAAAGAAAACACAAGTAGTGCGTTCATTTTTCCTATTTTATTTCATTAATAAGAAATATGTAGTCACGTACTTGTTTCTATAGGCTTCAAGACCAAATGTAGGGAAGCTATTAAAGCCACAATCATCACTAGCAGTGTAAAACCATTGGAAGAAACCCCACAAGAAGCTAAATGAAAAGAACTTTCCCAGCACACTTACTTGTTTCCTAGAAAAGGAATGAGTTAATAGGAAATTAAAAACATCTTATAGATGTATTAATAAAGAAAAAGAAGGTTCTACAATAACAAGGTCCGAATTCTCACTTTGCTAGTTTGGCACCCTCTGTTGTATGGAAACTGTTGATAAGATGAGCTGTTGCAGTACCACTAGGATATATCAACTTGAAGTCTACAATCATGATCTAAGAACAAAAGAGGAAAATAAAACTCAATCAACAAGCACTGACAAATAAGAAGATTCATGCATAGAAAGTTATATGCCATGAAAGAAAATTTACAATTAGACATTCAAATTATAAACTTATCCTACATTTGCAGTGATGCTTGTTATAATTAATAATTGCTGTTGTTCATTAGTTGATGCCCTTAGATTAGTGTACCTTCCTAAGTGGAACCACTGAAAAGAGGCCCAAAAAGCTAACAACAGAAACAAATGCTATCATCCATCCTAAAGTTGGGTTCTTAATATCCAGTGGACCGTTAGCTTCAGGAGATTGGTTTGCTATTTCTGAACTCATTGCAAAGATATAGCTACCAAAACCACCTGTTCAAGCAAATCCAATCAAAGAAGTGTCAACAGAAAAGAAGGTTTATTCCATGAGAATTGCAGTTAGCCCTTAAAGCATTGACTATAATATCAGTAGTATATTACTTCTCAAACAATGTAAAATAGGGGTGATAATGGTTTAAACTCCAATCTAAATTCAACAAAATAAACTAAATCTGAAATCCAAATCCATTTTAACTAAATCACTGTGAATTGTATTTTTTCAATCTAATTTAACTTAGATCTAATGGAGTTTGCAAAAAAATTTCAAATTAAATTTAAATTTAGAATTGCATTGATCCAACTTGGATGCGATCCGACCAAACTCTACGTAATTGGGATCAGTGCAGCTAGACCCAACCTGATGTGGGCTTGACCTAATCAAATCCAGTGTGAGTTGGCTTAGCTTGGTCTAGCCTAACTTGAACTTGATTTGAGCTCACTAAGCTTGACTTGAACTGAAACCTAGTTTGACCCACTTGACTTGAGCCCAGACTAACCAGGTTTGACTTGACTTAGTTCCAACTTGACTTGGACCAGAGACTCAGTCCAATTCAACCTGACTTGGACCCGACCAAACCTAAACTACATGGGCCTAGTTAGATCCTAGTTGACTTGGGCTTGACTTAACCAAACCCAACCTTTCATGACTTTGGTCCACCTAACCTTTCTTGACTTGCACCCAACCTGACCTAGGTGAGAGATTCAACTTGAATTGAGCTTGGTGCAGGCCTCGGTCTTACATGGACTTAGGCTTACTTGCGCCAACTTGGACCTTGCTCAACTAAGGCTCGACCTAACTTGATCCGACGTGGGCTCATCCTTACTCGACTTTATGTGGAAGTAGAACTGGATCAACTTGACCTAACTTGGGCTTTTGCTGACTTAGCCAGGTTGATTTGGTCTGACATGGACCTAGACTAACTCGTTCTGAGCTACGCTCGACCTGACTCGGCTCGATTTGAGCCTTTCCCAAATCAGCCTAACTTGGGTCCATCTTGGCTCAACCTAGGCCTTGCTTGACTTGGCTTAACTTGGTCTCAACTTGTTGTGAGTCCTGCCCTTACTAAGGTCAACTTGGGTTGAGGCCAAGTCGACCAGACGTGGACTGACTCAACCTAACTTAAGCTCGTGCTAATTCGACTTGAAGTGGACTCGAGATAACTTGAATTGATATTGACCCAAGTTGACTTAGTCTGACCCGGTTCACATTGGCTTGACCTTGACCTTGTCAACTTGGCTTGATTTGGGGCCCACCCAACTTGGTTCGACTTTGGCTTGACTTGACTCTACCTGACGTAGGCATGTCCCAATTTGGCTTGATGTAAACCTCATCCTACTCTACCTTACCTGGATCCACCCCACTAGGCCTTACTTGGACCCAACTCAACTTGGTCATAATTGGGTTCGACTTAACCCTACCAGACCTAGGACCATCCTAACCAATTGTACATGGTTTTGGTCCTACCTAACTTGACTTGGATTCGACCTGACCTAAATTTACCTAGGTTTAGCCTATCCCAACTTAACTTAAGTTTGACCTAACTTAAGGATGAACTTGGTCCGAACCAACCTCACTTAGGTCTGACTTGATCTATCCTAACCTAGGTCTAGCTTGACCTAGCAAACTTGACTTTGACATGACTTGGTCTAACTTATCCTAGGCTTGATTTGACCCAATCTTGAACGAATTAGACCCAACTCGACTTGACTTTGCATTAGCTGCACCCAACCCAACACAATCTTGTTTGGCCTCACCTAATCCTTCATACAAACCTAAAATTTCATAACTTTTAAATTCTCAAAATCCAAAAAATTATCTAATCTATATTTAGTCAAATCTAATTAATAAAATGATTAGACTTAAAATAGAAAATATATAGGTTTTGATTTGAGACAAATGCATTAAAGCAAACTTAAAGTAATATAATTTAAATAATTAGAATTGGATATGAAGATTTGGATTTTTAGTAACTTGTAAAGCCTAGAACATGTACAATGATAAACATAATATAGATAACTCGTTTCAACTCAAAAGATTTTGAATGATATGAAAAGACTAATAAACAACTCTACTTTACATATTTATTTTATAATCCAACAAACTGAAAAAATAAGGGTATCTTGTAAACTTCATAGCAGAAACTTTGTGTGCATTTGATTATTTGACAACTTGAAAAGATAGTGTCAAAAGGACAAGTAATGACATCTATATGAAAGATATTGGTTGATTGGAATAAGAAGGTGACATTTATCTTTGTTATAGCAGCATGAATTTCATTCAGTGAAAGAAAAAGTGTGTAGAAAAGAGTGGTACCACTAAAAGCAATGCCAGAAGATGCGACAACACATGTCTGAATAACAGTATTCTCTTGACGAGTGAATGGCTGAACGAGCATTCCCATTTTGGTTAGCAGACTCGTCCATATCTTCACAAAGAAGAACCCTAACAACCCTGCCGATATGTTTAACGACGGAATAATTCCTGTTGTTAAATTGAGTTTCATGACAATGAATGTGAACAACACTGCCAACACCAAACTCACCACCATTGCTCTCAGTGTTATCTGCTTCTCCCATCGTGGCACCACCTTCCCCTCAAATGCCTTCTCAACAGATGTCTCTTCCACCTCCTCCTCCTCACCACCTTTCTCCAACTCACTCCTTTCCGAAACCATTCTCTCTCTCTCTCTCTCTCTCTCTCTCTCTCTCTCTCTCTCTCTCTCTCTCTCTCTCTCTCTCTCTCTCTCTCTCTCTCTCTCTCTCTCTCTCTCTCTCTCTCTCTCTCTCTCTCTCTCTCTCTCTCTCTCTCTGTAGTTATCTCTCTCCTTCTCCACTCTCACTTTTATTGCTTTCTAATTCTCATATTCACCTTTCCTTTTTCTATTCTATTATTACTTCTCATAATTCGGAACACAAACACACATCTACCACCTCTCTTTTCGCACTACATTTTCTTACCTTTGACTTTTACTTTCAACGTAGACATGCTTTTTTATTTCAAATTTTGCATGCATGCATTACAAATAGTTTTCTTAAACTATAACAATAATCTATGTTTTATCTTTCAAATGATCATATGGCATTTTAAGGAAAAAAAAAATATATGGAAGAGATCAAATCGTACTAGTATATATGATGTTGAATTGTAGAAAAAAAATCGTATATTAAGTTAATTTTAATATATATAATAGGGTATAAATTAGTTTATAATATATATTTTTTAGACATAATCTTAGTGGTAAGAACTTTCTATTCAACCATTATTGTAAAACAAATTTTATAAAAGAATAATTAATTGAGTCATCATATATATAGGTGCAATTTTATTATAAAAGAATAATTGAGTCATCATATAGGTGCAATTGTAGCAATTGTAGCAAGTATAAGTCATTCTCTAAATATATCTCCAAATTTTTAAACAAGTTAGATTTCAAGAGTTTTTTTTTTTTCACACTATTAATTCCACCCAAGTATCTCTATAAGAAAAATAGAATTTTTTTATGATTGAAATTCGTGAAAAACGCTTTAAATCAGTAGGTAATTAAGTTTTTTTTTTCACAGTGTTAGATATATAATATTTTCCATTTTTTGTGTAGGAGTGTTGAAGTTATTAGTGCATTCCATTAATAACTTTCTAGGGTTGTTGTGTAAACCGTCCAACATGCTACTTTTTCAACCTTTTGTTCATTCCTTTTCTTTTATACCTTAAATAATAGCACTTTAAAAAATTGGGGATGTGAATTATTGTAGATCTTGTTCATGATTATGGATATTTTTTCGAGAGATTTCTTTATTAATATTTTAAGAGAGAAACATGAAATTAACTTATTTTCTAAAATTAATCAACTTATTTCTAAATGTAATAATGACTTTAAAGTCACATTTTAAGGTGAAATTATCTTGTTAACTGTGTAAAAATCTATTTAGAGTCTATTTTTGGATATAGCACAATTTATTAGTCAATATAATTTTAGTGAAAAAATATTTATCAATTTTATTGGTGACTAATCTTTACTAGTATACGGATTAATCATATTTAATAAAATCTCGCTTATCAATTTTTTTAATTTATAATATTTAAACCATAAAGTTTACTTAAGATACTAATTCCATTTTCAATAGTGATAGTGCAGTTAATAAGTTAAAAACATTAAATATTTATACTATTTATTAAGTAAATTATATCTTTCTTAAAAAAAAATAGTAAATGGTATAATATATGAATGCATGTTAGTTTATATCAATGAATTCATTTTCACTCAAACCAACATTGTTGATAGTGCATTTAATATGTCAAAATATTAATTATTTATTCTATTTGGTAAATGACAATCTTGCTTTAAAAAAAATGATAATAGCACATACACGGACATTGACACGAATACTGACATAACACAAATACAAAAATATGTATAATTTCTAAAATGTAGGATACGAACACTAATCTATATATTGTATAACTAAGAATTATATAAATTGACAATAAATATTTATGTGTACAAGTATGTTTTAGATTTTTTTGGAGCAGAAAGATGTTTCTTATGATTAGTTCAAAAGAATTTGTTCCTTAATTTTTTAATCATAAGTTTTTAGAAAATTATTGTATTTATCCTTTTTAAAACTGTATTAGAGCTATGTTAGAATTATCATAAATCCAACAAATATTTTTTGAATCGAACACTTTACCGATAAGTGTCCTACGAGTATCGACACCGATACGTGTGTCGATCGACACGAACACGTCATTTAAGGAAAGTGTCTGAGCCTCATCTACATCAATGAATGTCAATTTATATTAATGAAAAATTTGAAATAATTGGTGTAAAAAACTAATGAACTTGAGAAGATATTTAAAAAATCATTGCAAGCAATAAAATAAAATAACTTGTAAATATATTATGTTTAGTTGAAGTATCGATTACATATAGTTAATAAATCTTGATCGATTTAAGTTTAGTTAAAAATTAATTAGACAAAAATAATTATTATAAAAATAAACTAATTTATTATTATTTTATTATTATATATATAATACAGCATTATTAGATTAAATGATAGTGTGCAAAAATATACACATTTTTATACCCTTTAAATTAATTTATATAATTTTTAATATAGGCTAAATTTCTTTAACTATTTGCAGTTCAATTGCAAGTTTAATCTCTATTAATGGTCGATGTAAAAATATTCATTGTCAAACAATCAAAGAAAATGCTGGATATGACTTAAAAAAAAACCTGTCCTTGCAAGACAAAATATAATTGGATAACAAAGTACACATATTTTACATTGTTAATGCAAATCAAGTTCAAGTATACAATTAAATGTAAGAAACTAACATTTAAAACCTAAGAGCACATTGAACCTATTTTATATAGATTTTTAATTTTAGAACCTGAAAAGAAAAGTTCAAGTTAGGGAAATAATTTAGCACAGAAAACGTGATTAAGCATTTGTTTCATTCATGTTTCTTAACAAGATAGGTTTTCATGCAATTTGCTAATTGAGGATAGTCTTCAAGTAGTTGTTGCTTTGAAAGAGTCTCATCCTCATTCTGTGGGGTCCACATCACCTTCCCAGCCTGTAAGAAAATTGAACTTGTTGTGATTACTGTTGAAGAAATGACACTGATTAAAGTATAGAAATGGATTAATTTGATGACTGATGTCTTACCAATAATTTGCTTGAGAGAACGGTTCTAAGCTTTTGTAAGGCCTTCTTCATATCTTCATCTCCGTATATGGTAGGAAGCTTATGTGCTCCTTTAGCAGCTACCAAGATGGTTATCTGGTACAGATACGTCAGAAGTATAAGAACAAACAATGCAATTTTTTTCATTTTTGGATTTTCAACTTTAACTAGAAAATGGGTTTTTCAATATGCATGTTCTGGATTCAGTTTTTTCAATCCAAACATAAAATGTGCGATGAGACAATTAGGAATGAGTAAGATCTTGAAATATTTTCCTCTTCTGCTATACGAGTGGATAGTGCTTACAAATTAAACTTAGGAATGAGTTACAGTTAAAAATATTTTCAACATAAAAGTGAACTGATGTATCCAATGTGAATAGTGAAATCCTCCACTTGTGCCAACCTATTTGTTAGATGATATTAAGCAAGTAAGGATGAAAAATTTGTGGAACTGAAGCACTTGAATATTTTATGCTTAACTTACGAGTGAAATTAAAGTTTATGCTGGTATACAAACATAATACTAATTAGGAATAATACATGCAGAAAGAGATCATACCATACCACTATGTACTCGTTGCCAAACCCGTTCAGAAGTTTCTCTTCTTCAAATATATTTCTTTCCTCTTTAATATCTTTTCCATCAAACTGCAATAGAATATTAGTTGTTTATATCTCTATTGGTGATATTAGATGCAAAACTAAGATTTTCCTTACAGCTGACATTGAAGTAGATAACACTTTTTTTGCAAAGTTGCATCACAATAACCACTTTGCATGTGGATTCCAAGAAATTGAAGTATATTTTAGACTAGCTTTTTAATAATCAGACCATACCATTGAGTTTTCATTGTTTAGCTCATCACTCTGGGTGCTTGTGTTTCTCTTTTCTGCTTTGTTCAAATTAACTAATGTTTCCTCATCAAATTTCTTCCTTTCTTCATTTGATAGTTGATAATAGCATTTCTCCCCATCATCTTTACTCTGCTTTAGATCCACCTGCCAAAGATGGTTCATTAGAGATTACCTCTTAACAGTCACAATTTCCTAGCTACATAAAATTTGGATGCATATATTTTAACTAAAAACCCAACAACTGCTAGCTATACAAAACTTGATGGTTTGGTCCAGTACAAAGAACTGAACCGAAGTTGATAACTGTTTGCGAAAACTCAATCATTTTCAAGAAATGCTTCAGTTTGTTCTATGAAAAAGGTTGGGCTTGTTTTTTAATGGAAAAAAGGTTCGGTTAGGCTCTCAATCAATTTGATTCAATTCAATTCTTTCGAGTGCCTCTAATTTGTTTATGGTTTGGTTCAACACAAAGAATTGAACCGAAGCAGTAAATGATTCTTCAGAATTGAACTGAATTATTTTTAAAAATGGTCAGGTTCAATCTTCTATAAAAATGATTCAATTTTTATGCTTCGGTTTGGTTTAATTTGTTTAAAACTCCTGCTTATAACCAACACCTACTATTGAAATTTGGCCGTGGGAGAAGGAATGGACTTACAAATGAATATCCTGCTGTACAGTGACCGAGATGTCCAACCAAACAATGTATTGTGTCTGTTACATGTTAAATACTAAGTACATCAAATACAGATCCTTGTATAGATAAAGAAATGTTCAATGTTAGCCAAATCATAGAAAAAATATAAATACACAGCCTCAATAACTTTGACACTCGATTGTAATTATAACCATAGTTTGTAGAATTCCAGACAAGAAACTTCTTAGGTGCCCACTAACATCACAAAAGACATTTCCTAGGAGCACAAGAGCACCTTACTCACCCCTCAGTCATATTCATGTACATGTTTTTCACTCCTTCTAATCACAGTAGTTTCTAATCTACCTTATTTTATGAATACCTATACACTGAGTTAATTTGCTTCTTAGGGACGTGCAAGAAGCATTATTCCCAAAATATCAGTGCTTATAAAGTTTATCAGCTACAACCAGTAACCATGGCTAAGGAGGATTCCTCAAGAAAAATGCAACCTCCCTCCATCAAATCCACACCAACTGATAAAAAAAACATAACACTACCTATTTTCACATAGGTTCAACAAAACCATATAAAAATGTAACAAGAAATTCATGAAACTACCTGTCAATAGATATGTCAACCCATCCCGAGACGATATATCTGCAATTTCTGCAATCCTAGTTAGATCCCTTTGTATTGAGCTTCCCTTCCCACCCGACATTGCAACCTACACAAGACACAACAAAATAAAACTAAAAATAAACTCAAAACAAAAAACATGCGGACCAATAACTATCATAATGCATGCACTCTCAAACTTCATAACAATATTAGTTCAAGCCAAAAATATCAAACTAATAAGTGAGAACACAAGAGGGAACACAAAAACAAGCATTATCCTAAATCTAAATTCCATCAAACATTTCTACATTCTCAGTAAAACTCATTATTAGTCATTGGAAGTAGTTGAAGAAGGATAAGATCAACACAAGTTACCAACCTGAAGCTTGAGCACAGTAACTGAATTACCGTTCTTGTTTTTATAGAATCCAAACAAAAACATAGCCAACATGAAAAATAGAAACAAGAGAGGCACTCCAGCGTGACCTCCCTTCGCATGCTCAGTGTCATGAGAAGAATCACGATGATGCATCATTCTGTATGACTCTGAATCCCTAGTGTAAAAGTCTGAGGATGATGAATCAGAATCAGAATCAGAATCGAAGAAACTTCCTCCCACCACACCTCCGGAGGAAGCCGAAGCCATGTTAAGGGTGCAAGCCAACAACAACAAGACAAACGATGCAACAGCACTAGCAGCAACATATCTTCTCAACAAGGCCATTTGTCTTTCTAATACCATACAAATTGAATCAAGTCCTGCATTAATTAAATATGTTCAGAGCAAGAACTTTCTAATTCTGCACGCAATCACATCAAATATTAATCCTAATGAATAAAAATGAGGAAAAATGATGCCCTATGAAGGGATGTGTCCAAGATTGAGGATCTCAAACCCTTTCAATTCCGACAATTAATAGTCAGATAATCTCAAACAAATGTCAAACGCAATAGTAGTGGAAGCAATTATCATATGCCCATCAACTCATCTTATATACATATAGATAGAATATAATTAGTGAGAATATAAATTGAAAATGCAATAATTTGTATACAATTCATAATCATATGGAATCTATTACATATATGAACACGAGATGAAAAGTAAATGAATAGATTTCATCACTTTACAACATTATCACAATACTTTACCCAATGTCTAGTTTTCTACACACCTTAAGTTTGTAGAAGAAGAATAATCATAAACAACCAATCTGAAGAATTGTGTTTGTGGGAATAAATATGAGAATTGAAACTCTGATTTCAATTATTAAGAAAAAGGCATAATTTAAGGTCACAAAATACTTGGATGGTCAATGGCGGTGAAGAGAAGAAAGGTACAAGAATTGATGAAGAACAAAACGCGAAAGGCTGTGCCGTTTTAAGCCGAAGGAGAAATAGAAATATTGGGCCGGTCCAGGAAGTACCGGTACCCGACCCGGATCCGTTTGAAGAGAAACATTTTCACTTTTATGGTTCTTTTCTTTGACAAGAGAGAGAAAGTGTTGAGTTTTGAAAGTGTGAGAGAGAGAACAGCGATGGCAAGGCGAGGCGAGAATCGGAACGAGTCGTGGTTGACTCGGGCGGTTGTGGCGGTCTTCGCCTTCGTGAGACACGCTGAGTTTGAGATCCTCTTCTTTCTTTTCTTCTTCATTGCTTATCTTCTCTTCAAAGACATCGTGAGTTTCCATTCTAACCTTCTTCTCTCTCCTTTCTCGCCACCCATTTCTGCAATTTCCTCAAATTTTCGTTATTTTCTATGTGGTTAAATTGTCTTTGGTTTCATATTTTGACCATGAAATCAAAATTAGCTCAAATTGTGACCTTTGGATCTCAATTTTGTTTCGAATTCAATTTTTATGCATGATTAGTGATCAATCCATTGCTGTTATTGATTTTTTTTGTAATTAACTAAATTATGATTCTCGTGACTGAATTATTTGACTAAATTTTTACCATATCGGTGTTGTATCCTTGATACATTATATAAAAGGGTTATTGTCCTTCGTACTTATTTATGGAGTTCTCTGAATAGATGCACATGCGTGGAAGAGATCTGCGGAATTTATTTGAGCTTGTAAAGTTGTGCTTAGCTTGTTTTAGCAAGTTTATTGGCGAAAATTTTCTTTTAAGCTTATTTCCACAAGTTTTATGGTCAAATTTAAGATACAAATCCTCATGTGAAGAGAGTTTATTGAATAAGTGCTTTTAACTAGGCTAGTTAGCTGAATGCATTCCTAAATGATTGGCAGCATGGCATTTTTCTCCATCTGAACTCCATTTCCCACTACCCCTGCTCCATTGATCGCATGTTCTGTGTTTTTTGCCATTGAGTTATAATTTCTAACAATAACTGTTTGCTTCAATTGCAGACATCAAGACCTGAATACAATCAACTGTTTGTAAAGAAGCCTGGTGGACCAGAATTTTGGCCTTTTTAGAAGAGTTTATGTTTGGTCTGGTTGGATGTCTTTGTCCATAGAGGTATTCTTAGTACGCCATGCAATGATTTGTGGATTTCCCTTTTGTATTTGTATCTAAATGTAACTTCATAGGTAAAACATGTGAAACTATAAAATTTGTACAATTTTCTGTTCAAGTTAGTTATAGCAAAATCAAGTATAAAGGTTTGTTTTTATATTGCTGTCTCTTTATATCTACTTTCTTTTTCATTCAATATCTCCTTCCCCTAGCCTAGGATGGAAGTGTTGTGACCAACAATCTCAAATCTGGTTTATGGTACTTCATATGTTCCTTAATCCTTCTTATTTTGGATTAGATGACTCATCTTGAAGTTTGTTCTGTTTCTTCAACGTATGAGTTTCATCGTTTTCTAGTTTCATCTAAAGTAGAATTCGAAAGATTACTTTTGATTTTTAGGGCCAGTAATCGAACCATTAAATCTTTGCTTGTAAGTTTATGTTAACCATTTTCCCTACCATTATCTATCTATTAAAAACTTAATCTAGAATGTATTCTTATAAAAATTGTCTACCTAACAACTTAATAATGGAGATTTGTTGTAAGAAATTTTCATTACCGTTTGTTTGTTTATCCAAGTTGAAGAAGCAACTTCAAATTCTCTTTTGTAATAGATTTTTATCATTATTTATTAGTTTATCTTATCCTGACGAAGCAAGAGCCCTCCTTTGCTATGAACAAATGATTTCAATCTGTATATGAGAGGAGGTTTTGGTGCTGCTTTTCATTTTAATAGCAAACCATAGAAGGTATTAATTGTAGGTTTTTTCTTAGATGACTCCTTCTCCAAAAGACAACAAATACTTCAGTCCGATTCTGAGATGGGCAAATGCAAATAGTTCATACTAATCCATACCACTTAACTAAGACTTGTTCGAACAAAATGTTTCTTGTAACAAGTTAAACTGGATATAAGATTTATTTTAATTTCTCATTGTTGAGTATGATTTTTTTGTGGGTCGAGTACGACTACATATTTTTTATTTATTATTTCATATTAGTATAGTGTTGTTGATTATTGGAAATTAATAAAATTGTAAGACAAATTAATTAATTTGTGATCAAACTACCATAACATCACTTATGAATTAGTAGTATTTTGTTTTCACTTCTATACTTATGGATACACAAGTCTAATTTATTTCATATATTACTTTAATCTTTTTAATTTTATTTCATATCATACTTTAATTATTTTAACAGTATGTTTTCTTCTTTACTTTACTTGCTATAAATAAATAAAAAAGTTCACATTATTTTGCTTACAATTTGAAGAGATGAAATGTTTTCTTCTTTACTTTCAGTAACTAAAAAAAATCACATGATTTTGACAATTAGAAGAGATGAAAAAAATTTCAATGATCTTATTAAGTTTTTTTTTCTATTTTTTTCTGTATGTGTGGATTAGAAATTATGCAGATTAAGACACATAAAATAGTTTACAAATTTATATAAGTCAATCTGACAGGATTTACTTTTGATAAGTCAATTATGAAATGAGTCAAATTGAAATTGATAAACTGAGATTACCACAAATAATGTTAAAAATGCAATAGTTTGGACATTATATACTGTATTCTGCATAGCATAAATCTAACAAACTATTATTGAAACAAAATATTTAATTGATAGACTTGTTAATAATTTATGAATTATATTGTCCATTATTGAATGATATTTTATTATATTGGTCATTCAGTTCAAACATGAATCACGTCAAAACATAATTTGGATACATGACCAATTAATATAAGTATCTATAATCCTTAAAAAAATTATAAATAAATGAGGAGAAAAAAAGTAATGATTATTTCACTATAATACAATGTAATTTAGACATATTCTCATA
The DNA here is from genome assembly GCF_051622355.1 of Phaseolus vulgaris. NCBI lineage: Eukaryota > Viridiplantae > Streptophyta > Magnoliopsida > Fabales > Fabaceae > Phaseolus > Phaseolus vulgaris. The sequence goes on from NC_143503.1 coordinate 26,092,275, forward strand.
AACATTAAAATGTATTTATTCATGAGATATTAAGAGTTGATAGAGAAAATCCGTTCTTGTTTAACTAAATAAGAAGATTAATAATTTAATGTTATTAATTACGTGATTAGAAGAATAGTTAAATAATACGATTTTTTTTCTTACATAAATTTTATCCCTTTGAAAAATAGTGGGATATATTTTTTTTTCTCCTATCTCTATTTTTCATTTTTCTCCTATTTTACTCTTTATTCCTTTTCAACATGTATATCTCTTCCATCTATCAAACAAAACACTAAATCTAATATTTCTATTTTTATTCGCTATATTTTTTCCTTTCTTATAATTTTTTTACTCTTTACTATCTATCAAACACATCAAATTGCGTAGTAATGAATTACCAATTAATTTGTTATTGGAATCTACAATTTTCTTCTTCTGCAAACTTTGAAAAAACTTAATTTATCCTCATATATATTTTTAAAAAAGGTAATGTCATTGAATAAATTAACTATTTCCATTTTCTATGATTTAGTCAATAAACTTTATTAAAATTGAAAAGAATTAAAGCAGTTTTGTACTCTAGAAAGATGAAAAATCAAGTTTTCAAAGACAGAAAAGATGAAAAATCAAAAGCAGTTTTTTTTTTATAATTTCATAAAGGGTAATTTAATTTATAGTTAATTACTATTTGACTTGTTATTGGAAACTACACCTTTAGGAAACTCACACCATATCACCTTCTTCGTCTTTAGTTTTTTTCATTATTTTCTTATCTTTTCCCTTTCCCTCTCTTCTTCTCCGTCACACCAATATCTCTTCCCATTTTCTCTTCCAATTTCAATTTCTCGTCCCTCATGGCCCGTCTGGCGATCTTCACGGTTTTCCTAGTCGCCGTCATCCTCACCCTCTCCGCCACCTCCGCGACGGCGCGTCCCTGCAGGACCTTCATAATCTCCTCATACTCCTTCCGCAACCCTAACTCCAACACCTTCGCAACCATCACCGAGATCCGATCCTTCACCCCTCTCTTCATCACCGACAAACCCTCTTCCTACGACGTTTTCTTCCCCCACGCGCTCCCTCAACCGGAGCGCGTCAACCCACGCGCACCTCTAGGGTTTGCCTCCGCGTACGACTTCACCTCCCTACGCGACCGCACCAAGGACATCCTTAGCGTCGCCCTCGCACTCCTTTTCGGCGTAGGTTGCGGTGCCCTCACGGCCGCCACCATGTACCTCGTCTGGTCTGTCTTCTCCACGCGCCACCGCGCCGCGGCCTACGACGACTTCTCCTCAGACGAAGAGATCGAGTCCCCCAAGAAGTTAGGATACGTGAAGATTCCGGCCACCGAGACCGTTGCCGCCGCTCCAACGCTTGCCAAGGGCTCAGTATAAAAACCCTGAATGTTGAGATTGGGTATATCTCTTGGTAACCGTGTGGGTGATGTTGATTGTTAATAATTATAGGTGAATTTAACAGAGAAAGTGTCGAATGCTGCAAACTTTGGCCATGTATTTGTGTCTGGTTCTTCTATGTTACATGTTTACTTTTGAATTTGGTGTATTTCCGTTGTTTTAGTTCTAATTGGCGAACCATGGTGTTTATGGCGTTAATTATTACCTTGGATATGGAACTAGTCGTGATATATAGTAGTATTTATGTATTTACTCACGGGTTTTATTTGGAAGCTTTGTTTTTAATCATTATGTTTTATGTAGGTTCTGCTGATTTCTGATTACTTTGTCTCAATTTTGGGTGTCTCTGGGTGAATGTTTGCATAATTGACCCAGGTTGAGTTCTTCTATGATTGATTTTGAATGAAATTGATTCTGTTTGTTATTGATTTTGGGGTGAAATCTGGGGAAAGGGTTTTAAATCTGATTCTAATGTGCTATGGTATAATATTGTTGAGTTAATGTGATTTTAAATGGCTCAACCCGAGCTAATGGTATTTCAATGTCATTTTGGATGACTAAACGAGAATATGTTACTTGTCTGGTGGAAATGTTTTAATTCTGTGTAGAGGATTTGGTCAGATCTGGTATAATATTCTTGAGTTAAAATGGTGCATTGGTCACTGTTCTTAATTGGGTTGCTCTTGTTTTCTTCCGTGAGCTTCTTCTGCATTATTTTGCATCCATTGAATGATTTTTTATCTTGTATTTTTGTATTAATATTGTTGAAATCATGGAGTTTCTAAATTATGATGTATCTTGTGAATGTTGACTCTTGTTGGTAGTGCTAGACAATTGAATTTTCAAAATCAATTCACTCAGGAGAATTTGCACATTGGGGCTTAAGTTAATACTTTGTCCTGAGTATTTGCACCAAGTTAGATTACAAGATGATAATGTTTGGTAAGAAGGATTGTAGATTGATTGCGGTAGTATTTTTGCCTTCCATGTATCCAGTTTTGCTGAATAGTTTGTCAATATCAACAGCATCTTGAAAATAATGCAAGCAATATTTATTTTAGTTTTGGTTATATTGTAGTTATGAGGAAAACTGCAGCCTTGTATAATGTTATTGTTGTTGTTCTGTTCTTTTCAACAGTATAGGAAATCAGTGAAGTCTTGGGTTTGGAAGGTTTTTGTAGTTGATATTTGGTTTTCTGCAGACTTGGAATTAAAAGCTGCAATGATATAATTTTATGTGCTATACTTTGTTTGGATGAGTCAGAAAAGGAAAGAAGTGAATTTGAGGGAAAAGTTAAATTGATTGAATTATATAAAGGTGATTGAAAATAACTGAAAATATTGTAATAATAAAAAAAATAGAGAAGGATATTCATAATTGGTCATAAATTATCATGTTCTTGATTTTCGAACAAACTTATTTAGAATATATGAAATATAATTGATTATGATTATAAACATGATCGGTTATGATTACGTTCGGAAACATGATTGATAAGGAGAAGGACTGCAAATCTACCAAAGAGGCTTTTAAAGATAAAATTGCTACTTCTTTCGGGACGATCTTTGAAGAGGCGATGAACTTCTCTCTCATGAATCCTTATAAAATTGTAGTGAAAGGAAAGTTGGTTGAAGAACATTTTCTTTGTTTTTTATTTTTCTTTTTTTGTTTTCCTTAACACTCAGTTTGATCAATGTAATCTTTTATATATTGTGCACAATGTATTAATTTTCTCTTAATTCCTACTTATTTACTTTCTTTAAATGTGCGTTTTTGCTAACCATAAAATATAAAAAATCTTAAGAAACATTGATAACTTAACAAAATTTCTTGTACGATTATGCAACTATTATTTTGATCAGCGTGTTAAGAGAATTTTTATGATAGTTATTTGTTATATGATATGAGCTAAGTTTTACAAATCAAGGATAGCTATAACTGAGATAAATAGTTAAACTTACTTCTATCTAAAGTCGTTCAAGTAGAATGGTCAATTTTAGTTTAGTCTAAGACTGAACTCTTATTTGTGTTAGAGTCGTTCAGGTGAAATGGTCAACCTTAAATCGATCTAAGGTTAAATTCTAATCGTGTTAAAGTTGTTTAAGTAGAACGGTCAAGACTTAGAGTTATTCAAGTAGAATAATCACCCTTAGTTTTGTCCTCCATAAATCATTATTTGAGCTAAAAAAAACTCGAAGATGGACTTTAGGATCCATAGACCCCACGAAATAAGTGATAGTTGGCAACATGTAACATGGTGACACTAGTTTGACTAGGATCTTTTGATAGAAAGGTTGGGTGTCAAGTGGAAACTATGATGGAATCTGACTTCATCTTTCTCTGGTGTAGTGTTTGTTGTAACTCGATATTAGTTTTATTTACTTCTTCATGGACTTTCATGACCTCTTCGAGTTGTCAAAAATTTCCTTTCGATTTATTTTTCTCCACTCTTCGTCGGGCCTCATTGTTCCCTCCCTACAAGTTTTCCATAATTTGAATGAAGGATTTGCTAGGGGGTAGAGGTGTATTTTTGACGACTTCTGGTTGGACTGTCTGTCTGTGATTCCTCATTGATAGATAACAAAGATTGAAGTGACTCAAAATAAAGAAAAGTAAAGGGTTAAATTACAGTAACTTTCTAAGGTTTTGTTAAACTATTTCTTAATTGAAAATTTGCAGCAACATTAATTACACTAATCACTTCTACGATTTTGTTAAATTATTTCTTACTTTTTTCATATTTACAGCAACTTTCTTTACAAGGATTCACATTTCAATACTTTTCATGCATTTAAGATTAATGCAAAAAAAAAAAGGTTTAGTTAAACGATTTTTAAATAATTAATAGAGATAAGTATTAAGACCAAAAAATAGATGTTCATATAATTTTGCAGAACTTCAAAGATGTTTATCTATTGTTTAATTCCCTGTTAACAACTTATTATCAGTCATCATTCCCGCTAACTTTCGTATAAAAACTTTAGTACCCAAAAATTGCATTTGCATAATCCAAACCCGAATACAGAAAAATGTTTAGTTACTACATTTTATCACAAATCCACCGATAAAATAGAGCCAGTAAGAATTGCGTAGGGAGCAACTAATTAGAAAAAATATATATTAAAAGGTTCAAATATTTGTAAGAAACTCAACCCTGCAAAAACTCTATGTTGCAACAACATGGTAACATTTAAGAGACATCTCAATGGTTTATGGTAGGTGATGATTTTGATGACAATATAGTAAAATAGTAAAATGCTAATACAAATGCCATTGTAGAATACAGAGACAGTTCAAGCATAACAGCCTTCTCTTTCCTATCTAGAGTACATTAGTTCATGCAAGAGTTTAATAAAATATTATGCTAAAATAGCAGCAACACTAACTCTAGCTTGCAGTGCCCCATGTTCAAATTGGCACACAAGCATGTCCTAAGTTTTTTTATCATAAATATATATTTTTCCAATGCTGATAGAAACAATAAAAGGTGGTGAAATGGGGGAACTGATCCTACACAACATATTCCAACCATAGTAATAAACATGCACAGAAATTCTCTAGACCATGGAGCCCAGAGGAATGCATGTTTCAATTATCTCAGTAATCAAGTGAGCCAATTGATGGTGGTCCAGAAACAATGTCCTGAGACTCAGCACCAGTGCCATTTAGCCTTTGTCCTGAACCTAGAGCAAGGGATTCCACCGCTTGTTCCCCCATTTTCTGAATGTCTTCAGGTGAAAGTATTTTGATATACCAAACATTATTGACGAATGATCTACAATGTAAAACACACACCATTGAAGAAAGTGTTAATAAAAAGCCAAGTGAAAAAATTTAGCATAGCATGCTTTTTAATTAAGAAAAAAGGGATGAAATATTTCAATCACAATGCTAGCTCATTGAGTAAAAAACTAGCACAATTGAAACTGGTACTTACTCCCACGGATCGTCTCCAAGGAGAAGAACATCATTCTCCCTGTCAACGAACACAAGCTGCCAGCCTGATCTAGGAGGGTCTTCCAACTTTCCCTCAATTCCAAACATCTGAGCAAACTCCTCGCGCAGTTCATGATAGCTGCTGAACCGAGATATGTCAAGTGAGCGCCCAACTGACCCTGATTTGTATACCTGTTAAATGATAAGATTAAAAACTTGTTTAAATATAAATAAGGGCTGAAAAGGCCACAGGATACTTGAAAATCCTACCTTCACAAAGGTTTGAGTCTGGTTTTGCGGGTCAACATGCCCTGCACTTTGCAACAACTCTGATGAATCTTGCATGCAACCAAATAGAGAACCCTGGAAACCAGACTCCCCTAATGGCATTGTTGATGAATTAGTATCCGCAGATGAGGTACTGTAACCAGGGACTGTGGTCGGAAGAAGAAGGCCAGATGAATCGATATTGACACCAAAGAGTGTAGAATTTTGGGTATCTGAGTTAAGATGTGGTAGCACCATTGCAGAATCTTTTCCAGAATATTGCACAGTGCTTCCATAAGCATTGACCTGCATAGGTGCATACTTTTGAGTCCATTGCTGTTGAGGTAACTGTTCACTGAGCAAAGACGGACCACTCCTTGATAAATTCAAGAGATTTGCACTTCCTTCTGGACAAAGTGAACTAAGCATGTTTTGTCCGGGGGAAACTGAAGCAGGGAACTTCATGCTCGAATCCAAGAAATCTGGTTTTGAATATGATGGTGAAGGAACACCAGAGTGTTGTCTCTGAGGGAGCTGATCACTTGGAATTAAGAGCGGGTCTTGAAAAGAATGTTGCTGCTGTTGTGCTTGGACTTCTTGATTGTTGTGTGGTTTCTGAAGTAGGTGCTGAGAGAGGTTCTCTGTCAATACATGGGCCTGTGGCTGCAGCATGTTAGAAGACACAGATTGTTGAATTGATTGCTGTGGCTGAAGTTGCAAAGGAGAACTGCTGTTTCCTGATTGCTGAAGATAGTGGAAAGGCTGTTGAAAATTCATCATTTGTTGCTTCATGAGATATCCACTACCTAGATTCTGCAAACCAGCTGCCAACATGGCTTGGTACTGTTGATTCTGATCACTTCCTAGTAAAGTGGGATCCATTCTCTGCTGCATCCAGGGCAACATACCACCTCCTTGAAAATTTAGGGAATTGAGACCTTGGTCTCCAGGTCCACCCCTCAGCCACATCAGCCCATTACTTGCTTCATCTCTACTACCATCTGTAACAAGATTTAGTAAAAAAAGGACACAAAAGTAGCAGCTCAAAACAACCGAGCTCACGACACCGAAAGTTGGATCAAGTGACTAACAGAACAAAATTTAATCATCAGGTATATATATATATATATATATGCACACAAACGTGAGAGTGGGAAAAATATGAAAGCTAGAAAACTAATTTGGCTAACTTGATTTCCATTTATAATATATTATCATAATTTGAACATTTATTAACATAGATACAACATTTTATCCCAAAAATATAAAAAAATAAATTAAAAACCACATTATGCTTGGACAGAACGTTGACACTATTGAAAATGCAAAATTTCCCCATTAATGCGTGGAGGGAGGAAGAAAAAGTTAAAAATAAATTTAAATGTTTATCAAATTTGTTCAGTTCAAACCTAACAGCGTAGAGAAAAAGAACTAAGTATATTTTAGGCTGTCTCAGTTTGTTTAAGCATTTAATAATCCATAAGTTTTGAATAGATAAGATCCAAAAAAGGATAGGATGTGTCTTGGATATGTAACTCAATATAAACAATACAGATAAGCACATGGAACCAAAATGCCATATTTAGGATACTTGCTTTTTAGATCACTAGGAATAATTTCATTTTTCTCCAAAATTTGAAAATTTCAGTTATATAATCTACAACGCCAATTCATGCCCCATCAAAGTCCCAAAAAAAAGGATTTCTTCACTGTTTTGGGAGGATACTTATTCATGCACCTTGCCATCCCCCTTTTGGAGATAAAAAAAAATGAAGTCGTGTCTCACTAACAATCTAGTGGGTAATTAGAACAAAATCTATAAATAAAATAAAGCATTAAGAGAATAAAAATACCATGCAGAGATGAGGAGCCAGGATGCCATGGACGTTTCAGTCTAAGGGGAAATAATGACGGATACATAGGGAATGTTGTTAATGGCTCAATTTCCCACAGAGACACTCGTGGTTGTCTCTCCCCAGCTGTTGATTCATCCCAACCAACCTAGCACAGCAGAAAAAAAATCAAGCAATAGCTTTTGTTTTAAAACATCTAATGAAATCAATTACTGATACTTTTAAAATGCTATTGCCATAGTGAAGTTTTTGGTACGATCACAAATGAAATGACCATATAGTTTTAGGTTTTAGGGTTTAGGGTAACATTCCCTTATTTATCTAGTAGTAATAGTAGTAGTAGTAATAAAAGGAATCAGAACAAAAGCACATGATAAGAGAAAATGAGAAATAAAAGATAGATTTGAATCTTTAGCTCCCTTCCCTGTGTATCAATCAAGCAACACGAATCTACAATGGCTTTTCAAAAACAAATTAAGTTGTTCATAGCGTTAACTGACACTTTTCTTAATTGAACCTTCATTTGTTAAAGTCGTACATAAGCCTTTGATTAATAGTATAGTTATTTTTTCTTTCATTTAATGGTGGATAGGGTAGGAGGAACCACAGATATTAATTTCAATGTTCAACATAAGCTCTGGTGCATCGAAGGGTTATTTCAGGTGATAGATGAAGATAAAGGGAAACTAATACTACAAAAAAGATGAAGGCGATATTACAGACACTGCAATAAAACTTATGGTTTGATAAGAAGGAAATATCAAGTTATATGAAACAGGATTATATACTACAATTAAATCTGGTCAAATGTCTAAAATGACTGTATCCTCATGCAGAGTATATAACAAAGGAGCATAATTGTGGATCAGTAATTATTGCTATATAGTCTTTTGACTACAGTGCAATGTGTTCTTCCTTACCTTGACAGAGCGCCAATGAGAATTCGGCCACCGAACAGAATCCAAATCACTTATGCCAGTTATTGTACCCATATACCTTCCAAAACAAAGATGACATATTGTTAAGTAAAGGAGGCAATTGTATGGCATAGCATTACCAGAGGATAATATTTTTCCACTGGTCTCCACTGTCTTCAGATTAAAATCCAGGTTTTTTTGGCTCATATACCAAAATAAAGATAATAATGGTAATTAAAAGTAAACTTAAAGGCAACACAGTACAGTTCCAGACTTCCCAAATTTAGCAACTGCTCTAAAGTTTTTTCTCTCACATTCTCTTAGGGCTAGCCAACTATGCATTTGACCTATATGATATTGCTCACCGTGTCATTTGCTACACATCTTTATTAACTGGGCAAGACTCAAATTACAGACTAGTTCACCAAGAAACTTGCATCTATCTATACTATACATCCATACAACATATCAACCTCATTATAAGCAAAGGCAAGCTACTACTATCTTTGTTTATTTAAGAGGCACAGGTTCTGTATCATAAGTATGTCTATCTCTGAAAAATACAACTAACTGGTCTAAGAGGCAGAAGAAATGTCTCGATTTTCAAGAGCAAAAATACTAATGGTTGCTTAAGGAAAAATAAAAACTACTGATGTGTGCAAGTACCTGCGGACACCTGACTCTTCAGTCTCGAAAAGCATCCTGAAACGCATACCAACAGAAATACGTGTATGGTACACAGCTTTGATATATTTTGAAAGTGGTATGACGAACTCAGATGGACTAGCCCTGCCAATGATGTAACTATTAAAAAAAAGCATTATGATTACTTGAAAAAGAATTTCATGAGTAGAAACTTAGACAACATTTACAACCTTGGATTATAAAACACGGTAAAACAGCTATTAGTGGCTGCAGCATGGGCAGCAGCTGCAAGAAGTCCAATGTGCATGCTATCACTGGATAGAACTGATGATGGCATTACAGTTTGTGGTCTATTGGCACGACGTATTCCCAAAAGAAGCTGATTCTTCTCATTCCTAAATGTAAAAATACATAGGAAAAGCAAAAAAGAATCAATCTCCAACATTCACGGGGGCAAGAAATATCGCTTAAAGAGGTTAAAGTACCATATGAAAAGCACAGAATCTCCGGCCACGAGTCTCTTGGCACTAACAAAAATACTCCAGCCTGTAGTAAGAAGGTGTCGTTTTGGCTGTCCTGAAATAATATGAATGCAACATATCGTGTGCTTGTGATCATGTATGAGTAGTAAAATTAATAATGAGACTAGTACACATCTCCAATTTTAACAACTGCGTGCTTAAAGTTTAATGCTACTGTTAAAGTAGAATGAATGACTCAAACCAAAAAATAAACAGGCAAATTCATGGCATAAATATAGGAAACGAAAAAATAAATCATTACTGCATTTACTGGCCCATTTTTCTCTTGCATGGAACAACTAGCAATTACCAAAATACTAAGAAGAGGATTGACATGTGATCATAACAGTTGTATTGATACAGTTGACAGTTTGCATGCACATCAGTTAAACTTGTGAAAAATATAGAAGAAAAAATCTAGCAAGTTGTAACAAAAACCTATCTAACACGAGTACAAACAGGTGGATTCCCATTTCTTATGCCACTTATGATAGGCTACACTAATCTGTACCTCCTTGTACTCTTACAATGTTTTTAAATAGGTCCCCCTTATAGTTAAAAAATTATAAAGGAGTAATTGTAATTTCAAACATTTTAAATTGAGTCTTTGTAGGGGCCTGACATAATCTAGATCAGGGACCACATTGCAGTTTATATAACATACAAAAACTTATTTGAAAACTACTGAAAACAAGTATAGGTACTTTTCAGATTAAAAAATATTAAGATCTGCTAGAGAGTGATGACTACTAAAGTGCCTTACCCCAAAGTCTAATGCAGAGTACCTAACAAGATCATACACTTGAATCAATAAAGAACTAGAATCCTACCCCGAAAAATATGCCGAAATTTCCATTCAACATCATGGAGATCCCTGGCAATCAGTTCCTGAGCCGGTGGCTGCTGTGAGAAATCCTGTATGGCGCACAGATATAAGATAAATGCATCTATAACCAACCAGAGCCAAACACAAAGGTAAAATATGAACCCTACCAGTGGAGGGAAAACTTTCTCAGCAGCACGACGAGGAACAGAGAATCCTCCATGTGTACTAGTATCACTGGCTGTTAACGTCTTGCAAAAATAATTTGATGGCTGCTTACTAGGAATGCCCAATTCCATAGGAAGAAATGTATCTTTCTGCTCTTGCTACATCCAAATTTAAAAAAAGAAAGCTCAGTTGCGGAACCATAGAGGTTCATAACACATACACTGAACTCATCAAAGAACAACATGATACCGGAGTCAATGGCTGCAATGTCATTTGAGCATACACTTCATCCGTTTCAACATCTGCCTGAAAATTAATACATGTGCAGTTCACTGAGGTTACTCTTAAGAGCAAGCAGCCATACCTCAGTCATCAAACATATCTAAAAGGAAAAACATAGTTTACCCACATGCATTGTGACATTGTGTAGTTGACAAATTAACTGGGGTGGCAAGCTAGGGTAATTGGGAATGTGTCCATCAATTTCTCTGTTAGTTGTGGCAGCAACCTGGAATCACCATTCAACATATCCATCTCAATTTCTATTTATAGAATCATTTGAATTGGTTTCAATTCAAGTTTACATGAAACACTCTATTTCTTCTGTATTATACAAATTGACGCAATCTATAGTAGAGTAAGTAGTCAAAAAAAACAAAAACCTGCTCACTATGACCCTGAGGGAAGTAAACCACACGAGTCCCTGCAGTTGGTAGGGACACCAGGGGCCCCGCGCATGCATGCCATAGCTCAGAATTCAAACACTTCTTCTCCCCTACTAACCATCATTACTCACACATCAATCAAATTATCAAAAAGGGAAAAGGAAAACAAAAAACGCACAAGCATGTTCAAGCAACACAAAAGGGGTATGAAAGGGACACCTTACATTTATATACAAGTATGACAAGAAGGCACACTAAGAGCACAGAATGTTAGCTCAATTTAAAAAATATGAAAAGGTAAAAAGAGAGAATTGGAATAGAATGGATACCTTCAAGTCCCTGCTGCCCCAAACCTGATGTTGAAAGCTTCATATCATCAAGCTTTACCTTCTTTTATTTTTCTCTTTTACACAAAGACACTAGTATACCAATCACACATGAAACCCTAGCTCAAAGCCACTACCCTCAATTTGCTTCAAGCCATTGCATAAACAAGCATTCCCCAACAACACCCTCCTCCTCCACCATGATGCCAATGCACTCACTCCATAGCGCGCGCACATAAAACCCAACAACCTTAAAACAATCAAACAAAGCCCAAATCCAAAGACCACAACATCCCAACAAATTCACAACCACTCTAGAACCCCAGAACACAAAAACAGCCCTGCAGACTCCAACAACAACAAAGTTTCCTTTTTTAAAATTTTTATTTTGCTCCTTTTTTAGCAAATTTCAAAGCAGAAAGCAAACCCAATTGGAGTTAACCTGCAGCAACGGTGGCACGTTCCCCGAGATCGCCATGAAAGCTGAGAATGAAGTGTGACGTTGAAACTAAAGGCTCTCTTTTGTGGCCTATCACTTTCGATGGAGACCCAAGTCAGGATTTTTTGGCTTTGAACCAATGCAGAGATAGAGAGAGTGTGATGAGAGAGGAGAGAGAAAGTGACAGAGAGAGAAAAATATAAGAAGAGTCTTTGCCATATATAAGGGGGTCCCGACCAAGCTGGACATGCTGCAGTAGAGAGAGAAAGCGTAGGAGAGAGAAAATCCATGTTAGAGTGTTATGGGCGGATGAAACCATCTCAGCCGTTGGATCTTCCGTACGTGAAAAATCTGGACCGTTATTCGTTGTGATGTGACAGCAGGCATGTGCCACCATCCTTCACCGGTCACTGTCAGAAGTACGGAGTATATAGAGAAAATATTAGTACCATAAAATAATTGTTATTTTTTACTATTATCATTATTATTAAATATTTTTGAAAAAAATAAAAATATCGGTGTAAGCGCGTGCTACGCAATTGTATGTGAAGGGTAATAAGTAGAAGAAAAAGTTAAAAGCAAAGAGATTATCATCATCGAAAGCAAAAGCAAGTTGGTCGTCCATACAGTTTCCCTTCATCTTTCATCTTTCATCTTTCATCTTTCATCTTTCATCTAGATAAGGTAATGCTTCTACTTTCCACTATTTCATCACTTCCATTTTTGTTTTTTCTCTTTTTTTCTCTTCATCAAATCAACAAACTTTGCATTCAATTTCTCAATTCTTCTCCCTCATTCAATCCTACTTCGTTACATGTTCTTTTCATCATAAAAAACATCGTACTAAATCATTTAACATTGTCTTTTTAAAGATAAATTAGGAACAAAACAATTCATGTGAAGTAATTAATACGTTTGATGCTTTCAGGAGTTAGTTCCCATTGCAATGGAGTTAAGATCATTCATTTTCCAACCAAACTTGTCGCACTTGTTTCCAACATTCACATGCTATGTCAAACTCAAACCCTCTTTCCAGCATTTACAGCCCAAGGAACTATCATTGAAATTCACCAGAAGAAGGGTGGGATTTTTGGCAATCATAACTCCCTTGATTTTGGGTGGAGAAGGCATTTTCAAGACACAAAATGCAGATGCATTTGATTTTAGATTTGTGGCCCCTGACATGACAGCTGAAGAGGCACTGCGTGGTGTGAGAAATCATGCACAAGATTTGTTACAAGTTAAAGATTTGTTAGAGTCAGAATCGTGGAAAGCAGCACAAAGGAATCTAAGACGGAGCTCAGCAGTTCTGAAGAAAGACATATATATCATAATCCAGAACAAGCCTGGAATTGAGAGGGCAGAACTAAGAAAGCTTTATTTCACTCTCTTCAGCAATGTAACTAGAGTAAGTCTTACAACATGCCCCTCTTCAGGTGCATTTTCAATTTCATAACCATAAATGTGTATATATTCATTGTCAAGTTTCTCTTTTTTTCTTAAATCATAGTTTGTAGAGTGGTTTGATTTTACTCCATTCAATACTCATATAGCTTCATAATTTATTAAATGCATGTCTTCTACAAAATTATCTTGACTTCACATTCATTCATAAATGGACAAGATTGATTTTGTTCAATTTTAATGTGTGTATATATATATATATATGGTTAAGATTAGAACACAAATTATTTTGTTACTAAAAGGAAGTATGAAGTTCTTCATTTTGCAGATTATTCAAAAATTTGATAACTGTGTAGTTTTACTTAAACATTGAGAGGTGATTTACCATTAACTTCTAGTTGCTCATTAATTAGGGAAAGTATTAGGGAAAGTAATTTGTGCATGATCTTTAATCGATTGTATTATATGACCAAAATAATCGCTTATACTTAGAATCTATTTGGTAAATTGATACTTGATATTCAAGTTGACTTTCTGATTTTGCATTGAAACTCTGTCAGATAGCTTCGTTACTAAAAATTTATTGTTATTTTTGTGTGTAAATGTCATCAATTGACAACATTCATGTATGGTGAAACGATGCAGCTAGATTATGCAGCAAGGGATAGAGATGGACCACAAGTCTGGCAGTGTTATGAGAACATTGTTGTGGCTGTCAATGACATTATATCCAGATTATAGCCTTTTGAAAATGGGGGGGTTGAACTGTTTTGATAAGTTTATGTCAAACAGTTGCCAAAATTGCTTCTTGCAAGGAGTGGAGTAATGAAGAATATGTACTCAAAAGTAGTTTCACAAAGAAAGGACCCTGTTATATACAATTATAGATCATGAGTTTGATCATGAAGAGTAAAATTATTGAATGTTTGATTATATTTGACACCAAGATGTTCAATTTTGATACAGAACAATCTCTAAGTTAGATTATGGAAATATTGACTTCTTACTTGTGAATTTGAGTTAAGACTTTTACTGAAAGAAGCTTGCCTTTTTTTTATTGTTTATTTAATTAAAAAGACTATTTAAAAAATGGTTTAAAGCCTACAAAAACTGAGATGCTCAAATAAACATAACCAAATATTTTTTATTAAAAATTTCTTATGTATTAAATTGTTTATTTATCTTTTTTAATGAAAGGTTTGAAGTTTCAATATAAAACTGACCTCTCACTAGCACTATAAACTTCAACTATATTCTGTGGTCACATAAATGAAGTATTATTAAAAGAAAAAAAAATAATACAAACTACTATGGGGTACTAGGCCAAGATCCATACTTGTGAAGAAAATTTCATCAAGAAAAAATAGGAGATTTACACCTGTTATTAAAAAATTTCAAAAAAATACTAGGAGGCAAGGTATTATGCTACACTCACTCTTGCCCCATTGATTACCTTCTCTGAAGATATGAAAAATTTTAAAATTTATTTGCTGACAAAGTCCCAATAGAATCCTTAACAATATCAATAGCCTTGAAAAGAAGGATCTAAAAATGAACATAGTTCATCATTCACCAGATAATAGAAATGACAACAACCATATAGATAAGCTTAACCTAAGGATTGCCTTCAAAATTGATAAAAACAATAATATCCGCTTTGAAGGTCGGTGTTCTGTCATGGTTTTGTCTTAAAAAGGTACCTCAATGGATTGAGGGATGAGAAAGTATATAAACTGTCATTTACATCGTTTCTTAAGTTATGTGGGGTATATTGGTGTACGGGAACAATATAAATTAAATGTTTTATCCTAAAATTAAACTATTATAAAATAAATCTTTTAATAGACTTCTAAGTTATACCATATTTTTATGGAGTTCAAACCAAACTTATGAAAAAAAACAAACAAAATACTTTTGCATTAATACATTATGTGTTATTTATAATTAATTTGGAGTAGGCATTCTAAAACGAATTAAAAAAATATCACTTATATACAAATATGATCATATCTTATTTTGAGATGAAATTCGTTCTATTTCCAAATTTTATGAATATAAATATTAAATTTACCTCGTTAAAATAATATAGTATGATAAATAAAAAAATAGATACACACCATTACGTGTTTCCGTTAGTTAATATAATTAATGTTTATGGGTCTAAATCAAGACTTTTTTTTTAAATATATATATTAAAAATTGTAGTTTCATATATAGTAATTTTAATTTTTAATATTATCATAACATATATAAGACTAAAAAATTGAGAAATCTATTATATAGAAGTTTTAAATCGGAAATGGTATTTTAATTTCTTATATAACTTTGTTTATAAACTATTGAGGTTAAATCTCCTCCTTATATCAAAGTGCACTACTATTTTATGAAAATCTTAAATCACATTCTACATAAAACTCAATTTAATCAAAATAACTTAAAAGTGAGTAAAAGTAAAGAGTTTCCCTTTCACATTATTCGTATTCGGAGAGTCGTTCATATAATAATTTTACTCTTGTCTCCATTATATATTTTCCTTCCCACACTATTTATTTATTTATTTATTTTAGAAAATTTTATCCAACATAATTTATTTTTTTTACTTATTTTACCACTCAAAATAAATAACATTTTTCTACCTCCGTTTTTCTTTATAGTATTCCTTCTATTTTGTATTTTACTTTTATTTTTTCTCCATTTACTGATAAAGACGTGATAAATTGTAATTCCATGCACGTGTAAATATATTCGAATATTTATCAAAAATAAATTTTCAATACAATTGAATTATATATATTGATACATGAATAATGTAAATTTGGTCTTCAACTTTCAACTAAAGGAATTATTTTTTATTTATTTAAGGATTACTTTCTATTAAAATACATACACATTGTTTATTAGTTGAGGTAAATGATAATTTAAATACACAAGTTTTTCCTAATTATTTGATGTGTTGTCTTTTAAAGATAAAACTGTGAACCTTCAAAGTAAACAATACATCAGATATAATGATTTTTTTCTCAATAAAGAATAAATTAAATTAAAAGAAAATACTTGATGGGTGCTTCAACTATTTACAAAATAAAGTTCCTATTAAGATCTAAATATCATTCATATAGCTATTAAACCTGACAAGAAAAATACATCACAATTAAAACAAAAGAAGTTGAAACAAGCAAAACAAAAAGCATCATTTTTTATTTATTTTTCCATTAGACTCAAGAACTACATCAACTTGAAGACTTGATGTCGAAAAACTATCTTCATGAAAAAAATAATCATTTCTAAAAAATATATTATAAGACCAAATATGTACTAAATCATTCCACATAAAAAAATATATTATAAATGATGAATATAGTGTGTGAATAGAATAAAAGGATACTATATTCGTATCATTTTGTCTTGCAACCTTAAAACGATCATTTAACTTGAATTTCGACAAACTCAATGACAATAATGGTATAAAGAGTTTAACAGTAATAATAGTTATACCATGAATTCCACTTGAAAATACATGAATACTTTAGATTTTTAAGATTTTATGGTACGTATAGAACATTAGTGATTGCAAAGTCTTAAACTACTTACTGGAACAATAGTTTAACATTATTACACTATCTTATCACTATAAACTTCACAAGTCCACGAGCATGACAAATGTTTTAAAAACTTTCAAAAGAAAAGTTGTTTATAGAGCATAGTGAGATATCCAACAAAAGTAAGTGGGTATTTATCTATTTTTAACTTCAATATATTATTATTTAACCTTTTATGTGGTATGATTGGTTGAAGATAGATAAGGTTAATTTATATATATGGCAAATTTTATCTTAAAATTTATTTAGAGTTTAATAGTTTCACCTGTTAGTATCTATAAACATATAATTTCACGTACTAATTAATAGATCTTAGCATGAGAGATTATATGTTAGAAATCTCACATCGACTAGAGATAAAATCAATCGTAGTATTTAAGTATATATAAATTTTTTCTTACAACCTGATTTTATAAGATTAAGTTAAACTTAAAGTTCAGATAGTTAGATATATTAAGAATATGAATCTAATATAATATATCAAAGAATGATAATAAAGGATGTCTACGTATTTCTAAAGTTTTGATTATAGGTTTAATTTAATTCTATATCTTACTTCAAGATACAATTCTTTTTAATAATTTAAAACAACTAAAAAATATTTGATTAAAAATATAATCAAATTATATCATACAAGCCAATCCAAACTCAGAGTTTATAAATTGATTGTATGAATGTTTAAAGTTCCAAAAATTATTTTCTTTTAAATTAAATTTGAAATAAACAAATAAAACACAATTACATTTAATTGTTTTTATTTGATTGACAATAAATAAATAAATAAATATGAGTCACTTTAGGGGTGGTTCAACCCTTTATACATAATAACAACCTGAATCAATTCCAATAGACATACTTTCATGTATGCATATAGAAAACACTCTTAGCTTAACCAAGAGAACGTCACCTAATATACTAAGTAAATATCTCATAAAATCATCTTCATACAAACTATCAGGTTTATGCATCAATTAAAAAAAGAAAAAAACATAAATTATAACTTGGATGAAATTCAAGATAAATCTTTAATTGGACCAACGCAACTAGATTGGTTTGTAGCACTCTAATTTTTGTTTTGTAACCTAAGAAAAGAAAGAGAGTGTGTGGTGAAAAGAAGTAAAATGTAGGATTGGTATTCGCATGCATCGATCTTTGTCTTGTGTGTGGGTCACTAAACCAAACCCTTCCAACTGTCATGTAAGCATATATTATTAGTGCAATGTTTGTTACAATATTTTAATGAAAAGAACATAAAAGCATTAAAGTGGTTGAAAACCCCTTCCAAGTGTGCACACAAACAGTGAATTTTGAGAATCGTTTGAAGTGTGAAAATTGAAAGACCAAGCATGGCGAGGGAGAAAGTTGTCGTGACTGTGAGAGACATGAATAAGTTGATTTTGTTGGGTTAGAAATTAGTGTGATATTTGCACTCTAACTATTTGGTTTTGATGTTGTTTGTGTGACATTAACAAGAATAATTGAGTTTTGTACTTTTGTAATCTTTTCACACTGATAAAGGTTTTGTTGATGGGAGACAGACACTACTAGGTTTTTCTTCTCACTAACAAGGAAACATCCAACGTTATTCACTTCTTCCAAATTAGTTGAGATGTTTGTGTTGTGGGGTTTTGAGTTAATCATGGTTAATAAGAGTTAAAGGCATGTTTAATGAATCTTCTTTTATACCTTTTTTATATTTTAAGGCCAAAAGGGAAAAATGAAAAAGGAAAGGCACTAATTGCGTAACGTCATGACCTTAAATACACAGAAAAATAAAGGGATGTAATAAGTGATGTGGAAGATTGTAGAAACCTTCAACTATGATTAGTAATTTTCTTCTTTCTTTCATCTTCAACACGCATAAAAAGGGAACATTTCTTATATGTTTAAACATTAAAAAATTATTAATATCTAAATTGGTTTTATTATTATAAATAATTTTTAAATTGATATTTAATTAGTTATGAAAAAAATAGTTATTAATTATTTATATTCTGAAGTTAATAATTAAATTATTTATATTGAAACTTTAAATGTAATATGAAGATATATAGTAAAGTAAATTGTTCCATAGATAATGTTTTTTTACCAGCTTCTACTTACTACATCACTTCCATTTTCGTTTTCTCTTGTGCTATCGTTATTTTCTGTTCAAGATTCTAAACTTCCATTCATGAAAGGATCAAACTTTGCATTCAATTTGTTCTGGGTACATGCTGTTTTCATCATAAAACATCGTACTGAAACCATAAAAAAGCTGTCCTTTAAAAAAAAAGAATAAAAACAATGCATGTGAAGTAGTTAATATTTCGATGTTTTCAAGAGTTAGTTCCACTATAATGGAATTAAGGTCATTGATTTTTCAACCAAACTTCATACATTTGTTTCCAACATTATTCAAATATCACATCACTCAACGAACTCAAACTTTTGTTTTTCCAACATTTAACGAAGGAATGTCTCACTATGATTTGTGTTTTAGTTAAAATAACTTTGATTTGTGTTACGTAATGGAGAGTTAACGTTATTCTTTTTATCTGTGTTTGAAATTATTATATTATTAATTAAAATCAATAAATTATTGGCAAAAGTATTTTTAATATTAATTTGTATATTTTGGGAGAGAAAATTAAGTTTCAAAATTATATGATTATATAATTATCTTTTGTTCTTTCTTTCCTCTCCTCCCAGCAATATTTTTACTAACATAAATATTACTTCCATCATTATTTGACACATTGTAATTTATTATTGTTATTATCATTATTACTATAATTATGGTTATTAATATTATTATTATTCTTATTATTATTGTTAACTTCAGATAATAATTATAAAAAGATATAATGAAAAGTGCATAAAGTAATCACAGAGTTGCAATAAGTAATTGCATTGTTTTCTTAAAAATAAAATTTATACACTTTCATTGGGTTGAAATTGTTTTTTTTTTAACTGGACTTGGAGAATACTAAAAATATTATTTTTTTGCACCCCATTGTTTCCATGTCCACTTCATAGGATGATGAAAAGACCAAAATATCTTAATCACACGCATATACTGTTGTCGTTTATATTCATTCCTAATTGAATGGCTGTTTTGAGAAGTTTTCGGATTCTGAAATTTAGTTTTAAAAGCTGATTTTATTTTAGGTTGAATAATTCGGAATGTATTTTTTTTTAAAATTAAATACATTTAGAATAAACACCGAATCAGTGATTTAACGTTGAAAACTAGCCATATCATGAGATTTAACACAATCCACTTGAGAATTAAAACCTTGAAAATGAGATCTAATCTGATATTAAATTATAATATTTATAAATCAATTCATAACATTTTTTGTTATATATTGTGATGTATTTCTTGAGTTTATTTATACCCATTTCTTAACAAAATTATAATTTTTGTTTTTTCAAGAATTTATTTAGCTGTGTACATGATCAATAATTTTTTAGGAGAGAAAATGGGAGCTGGGCAAAATAATATATTCATTTTAATGTAGTTTATTGTTTATGTTATAAGATGAAAAAAACACAACAAATGATTTATTTGATGATGGAATTGGTGAGTGTATGCTCTTTCACTATTATTAAGATCCATCGTGTGTTCATATTTATAAATCACCGGTTTATTATATACGACCAAAATATTATAAAATAATATTTTCATAAAATGATATTATAAAATATTTTTATAGTAAAAGATAGAAAATATTATAAAATGATATAAAAAACAATATCAAACACATATTGGGAATCTAATAAAACAATTGATTGAGAATGAAATTAATCCCTTAGTTAAAATGTATATGGTGTTAGATTAATAGGAAGTTAATAATTCCATTGTATTAATCCAGTTCGATTAGTACGAAGGTCCAACACAATTCTATAAAGAGGTTGTTAAGGACTAAAAAGATGTTTTCAATAGTATTTATCACTCCAAACTACTCAAGAGGATTAACTTGACCGTCAAAACATCTTTTGCAATACGTTCCATATCAAAAACGCAAGAAAAAACCTTCTCCTATATACAAAAACAATTAACGTCTATCTCGTAAAGTTAAAAAGAATTTAAAAACAAAATCTTACATAATAACAACAATTATAACAAACGACATGGAAAAAGAATTGAGACTTGAATAACAAACATAAAACTATAAAACCAAATTACAATCCAACACCTTGATTCATATCAAATCAAGTGAGATGCATTTCCCATTTTCCAATAATACTCATAAACCAGGTTAAACAAACAGAAACCTAAACTCATAAACAAGGTCAAACAAACTAGAGAAACAGACGACGACAAATCCTAATTCTTTTATCTAATTAATTCTCTTTCCGATTTTTAACTAGTTCATTATCCAAAGTCAATTTCACATTTCTAATAATTCGATTATATTGAACGTCACGTGTGACTAAACACATATATTTATACAAATATTGTGATGTTTTGAACATAATTCCGGCAACAGGAGGAATGTTTACTTGGATATATGAAGACGCAACCTGCCAAACGCATTCACAAAACCATTAATCTCAACAATGGTTGACAACGATGTGTACGCTGTTTTGGTCCCCAACCACCATCAACACGCACAACCTTTCTCTTTTTTTTCTTTTTATTCTCCATTCAATTCACCATCAACTTTCTAACCACTTCTTCTTCTTCTTCAAAATGCTGCTGCAACTGCATCTCAATCTCCTACCCCTAACTTTCTTCATCTTCTGGAGCCTTCAGGGTGCCCTAGGGGACCCTCAAATTCTTTTGCTGAACAAGGGGTGTAGCCAATACAACGCCACAGATTTGTCCAATTTCAACCAAAATCTAAACGCAACTTTGAATGAACTTAGAGTTCAAGTTAGCAACCAAAGCAAACACTTTGCCACCGCTCAAGAAGCTAGAGGACAAGACCCTGTCTATGCCTTGTTCCAATGTAGGAACTACCTCTCCACTGCTGACTGCGCCGCCTGCTATGACGCCGCCGCCGCCCAAATCCGCAACTGCTCCGCCGGGGCCAACGGTGCCCGTGTCATCTATGACGGTTGCCTCCTTAGGTACACCTTCACTATCACATCTATTTCTTATGCTTAATCATACACGGAAAATTATGCCCATAGATTATGAATTTAAAGATAAATATATATAATGATTGATATATTTGTAAATAAATGGTATAAAATATATATTAAAATAATAGTATTATTAGCTGTAAAGTTTTGATGTAATGATTTAAAAATAAATATATAATAAATACTATATTAAATGGTATAAAAAAATATATTAAAACAGTAGTATTATTAATTGTAAAACAAAAGTAGAAGTTGACAAAATATCAAGATCCATTATACATATATTTCACAATGATATTGATTACAGATAAAGATGTAAGAATAAATTTTAGTTCAAGTTTAAAACTCACTATTAAGTATATATATATATATATATATATATATATATATATGACTCATTTAGAACCTATTATAAAACTTATAAAAAGTATTGTTAATATAAATTCTACTATATGAACCCTCAATTTTTTTTTAAATTAAGCTAAATTTAAAAGTTCGCTTCCTATTTCATAATACAGAGTTTTATTATTTCATAAAATATTTTCTTATGTCTGTATATAAAAGTATTTTATTAATTATTATATTACAAAAGAAATTCTGTAGATATTTTTTGGAAAGAGATGAAAGATAATAATTGAGCAGTTGTCGTGTGAATGATGGAATTGCAATGGTTGGACTTTTGAGATTGCAGCCATGTTATGTATGAACTTGCATGCATTAATTATCAAATTTAATAATGTCAGGATCAGACTAAATTTTAAATATGATTTGACAAGGCATTAATTATGTGAGGAATTTCTTTTGTTGGTTTTGTCAAGAGTCGTGGTTCAGCTTTCTAGATGATAAGATAAAAAGATTAATGTGGTCTTAATTTAAAGGCTTGGCACTCAAATTAAAATAATCTAACTTATAGATTAAAGTAAAGAAGATATAAACAGATAATTGTATGTTTAGAATCTAATTAAAGTGTCAATAATACTTTATCTGAGATGCTTGTTTTAGCACGTTTTATTATTAATTGGAATTTATTCAAAACTGTAAAATCAATAGAGAAATTTATTAATAAAAGAATGCATTTTTTTAATCGTTTTATCCATTAATAAAGAAATACGTTCAAACAAATCTGTGAAAATACATTGCCAGTGTTTATTTTGAGATAATTTTCAGTTTAAAATTTTACTAATAAAATTAAAAAAAAAGTTTAATAAATATAATTTCTCTATTCTATGTTTTTTTTTGAGAAAAAAATATGGGTGTTACATTTCCCATGTAAGTAGGTAAACAAATAGAAAATATAAATTCTAGTTGACTTTTTGACAGTATGGTAATGAGAGATGATGTAATACCATTTTTCCTTAACGTCACCACCTTTCATAAGTTAAAAAAGAAAAAGGTTAATCTTATTCAAATTATATATTATTTATATAATATTAATCTTCTTTCTTTCTCTTGTATGCATATTATATATATATATATATATATATATATATATATATATATATATATATATATATATATATATGTTCATGCTATTTTCTTTCACTTTTAAATCGTCTAAACGTATAAACAGAAGAAAAAACATAGTATTTCTTATTATTTTTGTTATTTTCCTAATCTCGTAAACTATTAATAAATATTTTATATACAGCATAATAATGATGTGTAGACTTCAAAAAATAAGATAAACTCTTGTAAATGCACATTTTTTTGCTTCTATGTATAAATTATTCGAGAATATTACTAGTTCTTATCTGAGCCATTAATTAGGAATTTAATACCACTATTATTTTAATTAGCCGTCACAAGATCGTTGTGTTGACCCTAGTGTGATCTTAGTTAATTTAATGAAAAAACATAGACCCATTTTGTAAAACTAAATCATAAAAATAATACAATACAATAGTATATATACATATATTAAATGTTATTGGTTGTGACCAATATAGAGTCATGATGTACACGTGTTAAACCAGTAGAACACAAATAACTTTATAACAGTCAAAGGTGTAAAATTGAAAATATGAGATTTTATCCTAAAATCACTTATCTATCCTAAAATTATACTAAATAACATTTATATTTTCTTCAATTTAAAATAAATATTTATTTTTCTTATATTTTTAATAAAATGAAATTCACACTTTAAATTTTAAATAATATATATTAACTAATATTTAAATATAAAAATGATGAAAATTTAAAAAACAAGGATTTAGAATTTTTTGCAAGGAAAAAGTTCATAGATTTAATTATATATTTAAAAATCATAAAAATATATTATCAAATAAATTATAATTTTTCTTATAAAAAAATATATATTTTTGAGAAAATGATATTTATTTTTTTAGTTTGTAAAAATAATATTTTAAAAATATAAAATTTATTTAATCTTTTGTTTATAGAATTTTCTTTAATTTTTTATTTGAAAGCTTAAATTTTTATTTATTTTTTATAATTTTCTAGTTAAGTTCTTCTCAATATGATTTATTGAGACGAAATTTCACTTAAAAGTTTTTAAACACAAGCATCTATTATGAGTTTTATGCCGCTTATGCTCTTAAGAAAGTGTTATTTACTTTCTTTATTTTATTTAAAATACCACAATTTTATTAAAGAATATGAAAATTAAAACTAAAGTTTTAAAATATAAAAGTATTTTTTATAAATAAAAAACTAAATTTATTAGGAGAAAATTGAATCTACCACTCCTAAGGTTTTTTCAATGACATTAAAAGTTTTTCTAATTTCAAAATAAACATTTACATTTCTTATATCATTAGTAACATGCTCTTTATTTAGATGATTGAGAATGTTGATTTTCCAAGACAAGAACATGAGTTGGCAGTTGATGAACCTGAGTCATAGCTAACTTTGATGTTTTGTACTTTTAAATGTGTTGTTGAGGTATGAGAGCACTGGCTTCTTTGACCAGACCACTATGGCTGGCAACAGTATGATTTGTGGAAATCAGACAGCAGCTGATTTCAATACAACTGCACAGCAAGTTCTAAAGGATCTGCAAATTGCAACCCCCAAAATCACTGGTTTCTTTGCAGCTACCAAGACACAACTGGCTGGTGGTGCAATCTATGCCATTGCACAATGTGCTGAAACTGTCTCAGAGAGTGGTTGTCTGGATTGCCTCACAGTTGGATATAACAACATACATATTTGTTTACCCAATACAGAGGGAAGAGCATTTGATGCTGGATGTTTTATGAGATACTCAGAGACAGCTTTTTTTGCTGATAACCAGACCATTGATATCACACCCTTCTTGCAACAAGGTAGAGTTAGGAATCATACTTTCTTTACATTAATTTTGAAATACAAGGTAGAATGAATGATAGTAGTATATTTTTTTATCCTGCAGGGGGTTCAAGCAAGAAGGGAGCCATTATTGGTGGGGTTGTTGGAGGTGTAGGTCTTGTGGTGATCCTCCTTGGACTAATTGTCTTGCTTAGACTGTTCAAGAAACCCAAGAGGGGTCGAAGAGGTAAGAAAATTGGATAATTTTTGAATTGATGATTTCTTACATGTTTGGTCTGATTTTTATCACAGTACAGTATAGTATAGAAGTTAACAAACTTATCATGTATATTAATTTCATAGTAATAGAGTTAAATTTGTGCTAATAACTCCTTTAGTCTTTATTCCAAGGAATGAATTACTGTGGAGTGTTGAATTTCTTTGTTGCTATGATGAATAATTGGATCCATTTATTCACTAAGATGTTCCAAATTTCGTTTCCTTGTCAGATAACATATTGGGAGCAACTGAATTGAAAGGTCCAGTTTCGTTCAGGTATAAGGATTTGAAGGCTGCAACAAAAGATTTCAGTGAAGAAAATAAACTAGGACAAGGAGGTTTTGGAGATGTATACAAGGTAATTTCAACATTTTTATTGGAGTACATGTTTAAAAACAAGCATGATTCTTTCTGAGAAAGGTAGAGAAAAAGATCAATGACTTTTTTAAAACTGTAGCTAAATCACCAATTCATGGAACAGGGCACTTTGAAAAATGGGAAAATAGTTGCAGTGAAGAAATTATCTTTAGGCCACTCAGGAAAGATCGATGAACAATTTGAAAGTGAAGTGAAGCTTATAAGCAACGTTCATCACAAGAATCTAGTTCGACTCCTTGGATGTTGCAGTAAAGGCCCAGAGAGAATCCTTGTGTATGAATACATGGCAAATAACAGCTTGGATAGATTCTTATTTGGTAAAACTCATGTCAATCTCCTAATTGAAGCATTTTTTGAATCTCAGTTTTTTATATATTCCCCTCTCTTCCTCCCTTTTACTCAATCATAGGTGAAGGAAAGGACTCCCTCAGCTGGAAACAAAGATATGATATAATTTTAGGCACAGCAAAGGGTTTGGCTTATCTACATGAGGATTTCCATGTTTGCATCATACATAGGGATATAAAGGCTAGCAATATTCTCTTGGATGATGAGATGCAACCAAGAATTGCTGATTTTGGGTTGGCAAGACTTCTACCAGATGACCAATCTCATCTTAGCACAAGATTTGCAGGAACATTGTAAGACCAAATGTTTGTTTGTATAGAGTTAGATGTAATAAAAGAGACATCTATTTTATTATTATGTTTCCATTTCATGCTATGTGTAAATCAACATTGTTTCATTAATTATGCTATAAAATTTGTATACATGTCAGGGGATACACAGCACCTGAGTATGCAATCCATGGTCAGTTATCAGAGAAGGCTGATGCCTACAGCTTTGGTGTTGTAGTCCTAGAAATAGTAAGTGGCCAAAAGAATACTGGATTGAGGGAAGATGCTAATGGTGAATTCCTCCTTCAAAGAGTAAGCAATTTCATATGGTCACATAAGAACATTTTCAACTTTCTTTTATAGAGTAAATAGCCGATTTACTGATGTTTGTTCTTTTATCATATTACCTTAAAAGTTCTATTTACATTGAAATCAAACTCTTTCAAATAACATTTGGCCATATGAACTTTGGTCTTACTTTAACAGGCATGGAAACTTTATGAGGAAGACATGCATTTGAGGTTGGCTGACAAGACATTGGATCCTGAAGAGTATGAGGTAGAAGAAGTGAAGAAAGTGATAGAGATTGCTTTGCTTTGCATTCAAGCATCAGCTGCTGCAAGGCCAACAATGTCTGAAGTAGTAGCCTCACTGAAAAGCAAGAACTCAGTGGGGCAAACTAGGCCTTCTATGCCTGTATTTGTTGAATCTAACTTCAGGACTCGTGCAGCTGACACCTCTACCTCAACTGCTTCCTCTACATCTAATGCTACTGCTTCCATTTCTATCCTCTCAGCTCGATGAATATGTCTTAAGAAAGAGCTTATGTGATGTCCAATTAAGGAAACTGAAGGAAACAATGTTCTAAAAGAAGGGATTTTTCATCCCCAATTTTTGAAGTATTGTTGCTCAATTTTGTGCTACAAATGCCAGGTAAATTGTCAAGTATGATTGATGTGAAGTTGATGAATTAGGCACTATGTAGAAATGAAGCACATTAGTGAAGATTGGAAGTGGCTTGGAAAAGAGGGTCTTCCACTAAAATGTGCTTTCATTAATTTTGTATTTTATTGTAAAAAAGGTGGGATATTTTCTCAGCATATGCAGATTGGATTTTCAGAATGTATACAAAAGCTTCCGCAAGTGTGATGATAGTATGGGTGAGAATAAAATGATTTGAAAAATAGATAAATATAAAAGATTTACTCAAATTTCAGTCTATTTCTTTTCTCTATTTTTTTTAACAAAAGAATAGAATACGAGACTTCTAAAAGGAAGTTAATATCAATTGTTTCTCTTTGTACATATATCTAGTATTTTTTTTAATTGACTTTTTATTTTACATTCAGTTTCTTTATCTAGATATAGAATGAATGTATTGTTTGTATAAATTCAGACCACCTGCTTTGATCTAAGTAAGAAAAAATAAACGGAAAAAATATTCCTTTACATATCTTGTCGTTTTTTTCTCTTTTGTTCATCTCAGTACTTTTTTATAATATATTTATTTCTATAATAATTTTATTTCTGTATTTTGATAGTTGTTAATTTTTTCAACCTTAGAACAATAAAAGATATTTAAAAATAAAATAAAATTAGTTTTAATTTTTTAATAAATAAATAATTTAATTTATATTTATTTAAGTTATCCTTAATCAATAGTAATTTATATGTTATGAATTTGTGAGTCTTTATAATAGAACTTGTAAATTATTTTTAATCTAAAAATTCAAATTTAAAGATGACAAATCTTCTCACTCATAATTTTTTATCTCACTTTTTATATACATATCCTCTCATTCATCTCCTAGATTCAAAACTCATAAATTTTCTTACACTCACCTCCTTTATCATCATCCATCTCTTTCATATACTTATCTCTTTCATCTACACACATTTCCTCATTTTCTTTATTCACACTCGTCTACTTCATCTACATTCATTTTCTTCATTAACGCTCGTCTTCTTCATTAACTGATACTAAATATCATTTTCTTGTAATGATTATAGTTGATAAAAAAAATATGCTAACTATAATAATGATATAAACAACTTTTTTTATATCATTATGTACAAAATATAAATAACTTTTAATCATTATATACAAATTAAATTAATTTATATTGGCTTGATGTAAGGAAAAAAAAGTCTAACCTATTTAAAAAGTATAAGTTAAGTCTAACCAATACTTATTTATTAAGTGGTGTGTTGGACTAAAGCATTCCATTTAATACCTTTAAAAAATGTTTATGGCAATTGTCACCATCATAGTTATGATATTGTCATGGAACAATTATTTTTGAAAATTTTAAATTTTAAATTAATCTGTACACTCTTTCATTTAGTCTAATTATACATTAATTGATTAAGAATCACGTTTAAAATATATACATAATTAATTCGTTTAAAATATAGTACTATTTTATATTTTTCACATATCATCACGTTATTATTGATCCATCGTGACCCTAGCTAACGTAATATTTTTGCACCATTTAATAATTTGTAATTTAATTTTCAATGAGTGGCATAAGCGCACTTACATTAACATTCATTTAATATTAGTTGTTAATTATGTGATATATGGTGTTGGTAACACCGTGAACACTGTGTTAGAGAAGTTATCTATGTTTTATTAAATTAAACAAGTAGAAGTAGATAATATTTATTTAAGAATGTCCTAAGAGTTGAGATATTTCAAAATATTTTATTTATTTTTTATTGATGAAAAAAATGTTAGAGATTAAATCATCAATGGTTTTTTTTTTTAAATGATAGTCTATTTTTTCTCAACTCCGCAAACTAAAAGAAAAGATTACGATAATAGTGGAATAAACATTTCTATAAATATTTTTTTTATAAGAAAAAATGAAATAAATTTTCATGAAGTAATATTAGCTAGTTTATATACATAAACTAAAAGAAAATTTTGAAAAAAAATATAAAAGAATTTTTGCAAATACAATTTATACTTTAGCTAATTTTAATTTTTAACTTTTGAAAAATATTTATTTTTTCCCAAAATATATGACTTAATTGTAGTTTGTTGAAAATTGTGTGATGGACACTACTGATTACCCTGAGTTGCTTTTTTCTTGCTGAGTGGCGGCTGAGAGCATCTTTCATTGGTTAACTACATTCATTCGTTGATAAGCCTTCAATTCCTCCCTCTCTCTCTCTCCGTTTCTGCTTTTCTAATGGACTTCTGCTTTACCATTGATAATCATGTTTCTATTTGGATTAAGGTGGGGATGTGTGAGGATTTGAGGGAGTGGATGTGTGATGAAAGTGTGAAGAAAATGAAGGTGTTTAGATTGGGATATGTTAGGGTAAATGTGTGAAGAAAGTTAATGGGAGTTTGTGAGTAATGTGATGGTTATGAGGAAATTTAAATTTTTTTTAAAGGTATGAAATATTACTTTACAGATTAACCCTTGCTTACTAAAAAAATTAATACTAAAATGAGTTGTTTTTGTTTAAAAATGAAAAACTTTCACACATTTCATAGATTTAAAAATTATAACTAAAAAAATATATGTTAAATGTAAATATGTATAATATAAAAACTATAATTATAAAAAAAAATAATGTATTTAACAAATTAAATAAAAGAAGAACTTCAAGTAATAAAATTGAAAAATAAATCAAATCTTATATAAATAAAAAGATATTATTTTTTAATATTAAAAACCCTCTAGAAATGAAAAATAAAAAATACCACAACAACAAAAATATAACGTAATTAACAATAAAAAAAATTCATAAAAAATTATTAAAATAAATTATAACTCAAACATAATAACTATATATAGAAATATATTAATATAAACATAACAAAAAAATAAAATAAAAAGAGAATTTCAAATAATTTCTTTAAATATTAAACATATACTATAAAATTAAAATATAAATCACATCTTATATAAATAAAAAATTACTATTTTTTAATATTAAAATACCTCACAATAAAGCAATCTAAAAAATACAACAGTAATAAAAATATAACTTAATTAACCATAGAAAAGGATTTCATAAAAAATTATAATAAAAAAATAAGGATAAAAACGTATTACTAGTATAATTCGATATAGTTCAATAATTAATTATTATTATTTTGTTTTAGTAAATATCTGTGTTAGTTAAATTTATTTAATAACTAATATTTATAATAAAGTGTAGTTTTTATTAATAAATTATGTAAAAATACGATTATATTTTCAGTATAAATAAATTATGTGTATAAAATAAATAAATTAAATATTTAGTATAAAATAAAATGAAAAATGTGTAGTATAATCTTTTGGTGATGACCATGATCCAACATTTTAATTAGATATAGTATATTCTTTTCTTTAAAAAAAAAACTAAATTCAACCACATTTAATAAAATATTTGATTAGAACTTGAAAAATAGGTATTACCTGATCTACTCTAATAACTAATATATAAATGGAAGATTTTATTTAACTATATTTTTTTTACACTGATTTATAATATTTTATAAAATAATAAACAAACTTAAAACTTCTTTAAAATTTATTATGATTTGTTTCTTCATTTTAAATATTATATATATATATATATATATTTTAAACATTGTAAAATAAATTTTTTAAAATACTAATACATTCAAATGAAACATTGTGATACATTCAAATGAGAGTAAATTTGGAAATAAGGGATGTTGACATGACTTTCCCTCTACATCTCTTCATTTTGAGGAGAGAGGATATTTACTATTTACAGATTTCACTTTCCTGCATATTCCTTGATCCAAATCATGGATATCCACTCACATCCTTCCTCTTGAACAGGACATCCATAGAAGCAAACATGGGTTAATGAACTCCATAACAACCTTAGTTAGTATCTATACATAGTATTAGATCTATTTCCTTTGCTTCATAGATTTTTTCCTTGAGCCTGTTGGATATAGTCTAATGGATTATCTAGAAGAAATTAACTCCTCCCATTCAATTTTCAAACACATTGCTAATTCTGAGAACCATTTCTTTTCAAGGGAATGAATGTGACCCTCTTTGTAGTCTCTCTATATTCTCTTAGAAACCAAACTTAAACTGAAGTCTTTGATGAAAAACTTTCCTTTATATAAGGGGTGAAAAGAGTGGGTGGGTAGCTTAACTTACTCATCTTAATTAAAAGTTAACGTCAAATTTTCTAATTAAGCAACTTATATGTACGTGTTCTTTACGCTTTCTGAGTGCAACATGCACTACAGTGGCACCACTCATCATTAATTCTTCATCAAAAAGTCAAACCTTGATCAATGTTTTTGCAATGTAGAAGATTGACTTCTTTTCCTCTAACAAAAATATTAATCGTCCTTGCCATATTTCTATCTATAACTAAATTGTATAGCAAAGCTAAAAGCTAGAATGCTGCAACTTAAGCTACTGGTCTTAACCTTGATATGGTGGAGTTATAATAATTTTCATGCATATGGTGCAGTTGAAAATTCTCAGACAAATTTACTGAACAAGGGGTGCAGTGCATACAATGCATCCAACTTGCGTAGCTTCTTTGCTAATATGAATGAAACGTTTGAAAGCCTGAGAGCACAGATTAGCAATGATAAGAACAGGCACTTTGCCGTAGAAGATAAAGCCAGGGGAGAGGTGCTCACATATGCTATGTTTCAATGCAGAAACTATCTCTCCAAAACTGAATGTCTTGCTTGCTTCAACACTGCCACCTCTCAAATCCGCAACTGCTCTGCTGCTAATGGCGCCAGAATCATATACGACTCCTGCTTCCTCAGGTTTTTATAATGAACACACTTTTCAAATATAATATCTATATTGCGTACGAGTTCTTGGTTTTTTTTCAACACATGAGTATTTCTTGTAATGGACAGTTCAATATATTCACATTAGTCAGTGGTTGAGCATTGAGCCTGAACATATATTTGATTTTGATGTTGGGTATTCTGAAAATGTGAGATGAGGTATGAGAGCGACAGGTTCTACGATGAAACCAATGAACCTGGCGGTGGTGTATCATGTGGGAACACGAGTTCAACCGTCACTGGTTTTAGAGTAGCTGTACAGCAGGTGTTAATGGAGCTCCAAGAAGCAACACCAAAAATTAAAGGTTTTTATGCAGCTACAAAGACACCGGTTGTTGGTGGTAGTGCAATTTATGCCGTTTCACAGTGTGTTGAAACAGCCATAAAGACTAATTGTCTGAACTGCATGCAAGTTGCATTTAACAACTTACAACGTTGTCTTCCCAACACAGATGGAACAGCATATGATGCTGGCTGTTTTATGAGATACTCCACCACATCTTTCTTTGCTGATAATCAAACCATTGATATTGCACCCTTTTTAAAACAAGGTACAGCTGTGCAACAATTCCCTTTCTTTTGAATAAAAAATAAAGTTTCTAATAAAAAAACATGCCTTCAGTTTTTATATGGTACCTGCTGACCTCGTTTGGAACTGATGTCAATTTTTTTACTTTATCGCAGGAGGTTCAAGGAAGAAGTGGGGTATTATAAGTGGTGTTGTTGGAGCTGTTCTTCTCCTCCTTCTTTTGATTGCTTGGAGATGGTATGGAAAATCTAAGGGGGTCCACAGAGGTATGTAAATTTGAAAAGTCTTCAATGCAATGTTTGTTATTAATACTTCATGATTTGCATTTTAGTGCTTTTCAATTCGGAAAACAAAATATATAATGATATAGAACGAAAAAGATTTCTTCAATACAATTTTGTTCTTCAACATCTGTTTTTTTCATCCAATAACTCCACAATTGAATATTTTTTGGTTTCCTTCATGATTGGTTTTTGATTATTGTGTGGATAATATTTTTTTTCTCCCAAGATCTCTTAATAAGTGTTCTATTTATAAGCACAAAATAAGCAAATCTAAAAGATCTGAATATTGGTGTTTTTTTATGGATTGCTATTTCGAGTATTGCCCCATTGGACTTCTTATGTGAGGATATGGGTCAAATAATAAATATTCCTTACTTATATTACAAAATCAGAAGTGGTGTGTGTTCTTAATTAGCAGGTGACATATTAGGAGCAACTGAGTTGAAAGGTCCAGTTAACTATAAGTATAATGATTTGAAAGCTGCAACAAAAGAGTTCAGTGCTGAAAACAAACTTGGAGAAGGAGGTTTTGGTGATGTATACAAGGTAAATTTGTGTTGTATTTTTCAATACTTTTATGAAAAAGCATGTTCAAAGACGATGATCATTGGGCATTTTTTAAAGCTAGTAATTATATCTTATTTTTATTTTGAAGAACAAAATATAAAGAAGCCCGTTTTGTTTTTCAATAGAAAAATATCCTTGCTGAAAAATATTTAAAACCAAAAAGAGGAATTTCAATCATATATACAAACCATTTCTAACAGGGTACTCTGAAAAATGGAAAAGTTGTTGCCGTAAAAAAACTAGTTTTGGGGAAATCAAGCAAGATGGAGGATGATTTTGAAGGCGAAGTGAAGCTTATAAGTAATGTTCATCATCGGAATCTTGTTAGACTTCTTGGTTGTTGCAGCAAAGGTCAAGAGAGAATCTTGGTTTATGAGTATATGGCAAATAGCAGTCTGGACAAATTCTTATTCGGTACATAATTCATGTCAAACACTGATACAAATTCCATTTTCTTTACACATATCTATTCATTTTCTTTCCTATCTTGGCAACAATCTTACTTGGGAAAGAAACAGGTCACAGAAAAGGTTGCCTCAGTTGGAAACAACGCTATGATATAATTTTAGGCACAGCAAGGGGACTGGCATATCTGCATGAGGAATTCCACGTGTCCATCATACATAGAGATATCAAGACTGCTAATATCCTGTTAAATGATGATCTTCAGCCAAAAATTGCTGATTTTGGGTTGGCAAGGCTTCTTCCGGAGGATCTTTCCCATCTTTGCACAAAATTTGCAGGAACATTGTAAGCAAAACTATTGCGTTACATTAATTTCTTTACATTTATTTGAGCATCTGCAAAAGAGACAAACTAAAAGCTTATGTGGGAAAAACGTAAGATGCCACGAGTGACATATTTTGTTAATATATTATGCACTTGCAGGGGATACACAGCACCTGAGTATGCAATGCATGGCCTATTATCAGAGAAGGCTGATACCTACAGCTATGGCATTGTAGTCTTAGAAATAATAAGTGGTCAAAAGAGTACCGATGTGAAGGTTGATGAGGATGACAGTGAATATCTTCTTCAACGAGTAAGCAAGTTGCTATAATTAACTAGGAATTATTGTTTTTCTCTTGACATGATACCATGTCATTGCTTTGATTTTCACTTAACAGTCATGGAAACTGTACGAGAGAGGCTCTCACCTGGAGCTGTTGGAAGAGGCTATAGACCCTAATGAATATGATGCGGAAGAAGTGAAGAGAATAATAGAAATTGCTTTATTATGCACCCAGGCAACAGCTGCAACGAGGCCAACAATGTCTGAAGTAGTAGTATTGCTCAAAAGCAAGAACTCAGTGGAGCACATGCGACCAACTATGCCTGTGTTTGTTGGAACGAATGTGATGACTCGGGAAGGCAACTCTACTAGTTCATCTAATGCTACTGCTTCCATTTCTATTGCATCAGCTCGATGATAATGGGATGTGGAAAAAGGGTTGTGATTACTTTAACTAAGAAGTTAACAGAATAATTTAGATACATGTGGATTGCTTTTTCATTTCAGTTATTTATGAATGCTACAATTAAAGTAGAACGTATGTTAGTGACTGGTGGTGTTGACATTTATTGTTAGAGTTAAGAATGTTTTGTCAACGTGTGATGATATATACTTTTTCCTTGTTCAAAATCATGCAATTGTGACTCCAACTTGATTTTCTTTGTTGGTTGATTTTGTCGAATTAGATTAACTATTTACTTGTTTTAAAAATAGCTAAATCAGTGTTCTGTTGCCTGCTATTTCTGTAATCTTCAGCTTGCTCCTTTTTCTTGATTTTGCCCCATTCTTGAACTGCAATTTGGCTTGGAAAGAACACATGCTCTAGGGTAGGGTGTCATCATTACCATCCTCTAAGTGACTGACTATTTAGTAGACTAAGGGAACCAAATACTTGTGTGTTCTGTCTATTGTCATCAGACACTAAGTATCTTAAACAGCTAGATATTACGATGCAGAAACCTAATCTACTGGTCTTAACCCAGATTATTTGAATAGTTACTGTTATAAAAATTAACCCAGATTATTGACACATAATAATATAAAATCAGTTAATTAAAATAAAATTTAAAACATAACAGTTTTTTTTTTCACTTATTGTATACAATTTCTTAGTACAATGCAGATCAACATTTGGAACATATATATATGTATCTATGTATGTCAACTTCTTTGTACTGCAGGAGATTTAAGAAAGAAGGAGGCCATTGTAGGTGGTGGTGTTGGAGGTGGAGGTCTACTTCTATCATCCTTGCAGTGTTTGCCTTGCGAAGATCCAGCAAACCTAAGAGGTTTCCAAGAGGTAAGTTATAAATTTGGAAATCTTTAACTTCATTGTGCTTGATATTAGTTCTTGATTTTCATTTTTAGTATTTTTCAAATTTAAAATCCTCACTAGTAGTTTCTTCTTCAACATCGGTGCTTTGCATCCTATATCAGTACAAATTGCAATTGTAATCTCTTTTTATCACAGACTAAAGAAGAAAAGTTAGACCATTTATATAAAGTTAGAAATACTTTATCTACTTGATTATAATGAAGTAAATTCGCTTGAGTTACTTGTATTCTTGTTACTAAATTCAAATCAAATGATAAGAGATTGTTATTTAAGAAAAAGCTACAAAATATTCTTAGTGTTCGGAAAAAATATATATTCAAAAGTTGTTTCAAACTTCATGTTAAGAATAGAAGAGATTTATCCAAGTTGTATAAAACCAAAAAGACATTCTTGTTTTACTTTATCAAAAAATCAAACCTACTTTATTATGTTAGTGTGTAGGCTAATAGTATAAGGTGTAAGATGTAATGTTAAGTGTGCACTCAAATATAATATCTTAAGTATCAATATATACCTATATGTAAAGAAATTCAACATCATTGGTTTTTGTTGTAAACAAATTTATTCTTATTTTATCTTCATATTAATATTTTATTTTAATTATTTCATTGTATAATTATTTAAATTTAAAACTTAAAAAAAAATATTAAATTTGAATGAAACTATTTTTGAGAAACTTACACTACATCTATTTGAAAAGAGTCAAATAAAACTTTAAATTGACTTCCAGTAGTGTTTTTAACGTTACTCGCATGTCCACAAGCACTTCAATGTCATCATAATTATATCCTTAGTCAAAATTCAAAGTTTCAAACCACACATTTGTTCGCCTCCATCCTCAGATTTTGCTATCATCTTAGTCCACCCATGGATATCGCAAATTATATCAAACTAACTCATCATTTAAACCATTATTAAAGAATATGGTGCAACTAAAGATCCAATACCTAACCTTGTTGGTGCTGTGTTCATGGTGGAGCTTAGAGGGTACAGTAGGAGACCCTCAAATATTTTTTCTCAAACGGGATTGCAGCGGATTCACTGCACCCAACTTGTCAAATTTCATCCAAAACCTAAACGCAAGCTTGGATGATTTGACAGCACAAGTTAGCAACCAAAGCAAGCACTTTGCAACGGCTAAAGCAACCTCCGGAACAGATCCTGTCTATGCCATGTTTCAATGCAGGAACTACCTCTCTATCACGGACTGCGCCACCTGCCTTGCCACCGCAGCCGCCAAAATCCGCAACTGCTCCACCGGAGTCAACGGTGCCCGTGTTATTTATGATGGTTGCTTCCTCAGGTACACCTCCATCCGTCTACTATGTGTTCAACCATCTTTTGCTTACCATTCAAAATAGACTTTTTGGCATTCTTAGCTTGATGAAAGAAAACTGAGAGTGACAGGTGATTAAATATTATCATTTTATTTATATTTATTATCATCATCTAAATAAAGTATTTTATTAAAAATTATTGTAAACAAATCATTTTTCATATATGATCAATAGTGGGTTAAATGTGTACAAGTGATTAGTTAATACCAATAAAACATTGTAGTGGATTAGTTGTTTTAGATATGCTGTCATCACAAGAACATGGAGTTTGCAGTTCATGAAACTAAGTCAGGATTGACTTGGATGTTTGATACTTTCAAATGTGTTGACTGTTGAGGTACGAGAGCAATGACTTCTTTGACCAGATCATGCCCCGCAGCAGCATACTTTGTGGAAATCAGACTGCAAATGAAAGCACAGCTTTTAGTGCAGCTGGACAGCAAGTGATAAAGGATTTACAAAGAGCAACACCAAAAATCACTGCCTTCTATGCAGCCACCAAGACACAAGCCGTTGATGGTGCAATCTATGCCATTGCACAATGTGCTGAAACTCTCTCCCAAGATAATTGTTTGGATTGCTTGTCAGTTGAAAGTAGCAGCATACAAGGTTGTCTTCCCAATACAAATGCTAGAGCTTTCGATGCTGGTTGCTTCATGAGATACTCGGAGACACCCTTCTTTGCTGATAACCAAACCGTTGATATCAGTCCTTTTTTAAAACAAGGTACAAATATAATAATTCATCAGCTTAAACTTTTGTTTCGCGTATGTAATCAACTTTTCTTTTTGAATGCCTAATAAAGTAACTACTCTTACTCAAGTCTTTTTTACTATTTATATGAGTTCATGTATATGTAAAACTTATTTAAGTCGAACTTCATTTGTATATGTTGAACGAAGGCAAGTGGATTTCATCTCTATTTGTAGAACAATGTAGATATATATGTTGGAATTTAGGTCAAGTTCCTTGTTGTGTTGAAGGAAGAAGTTCAAGCAAGAAGTGGGTCATTATTGGTGGTGTTGTTGGGGGTGCAGCCCTTGTTGCGATCCTTCTTTTATTATTTCCATGGCGTAGAAGACCCCAAAGTCCCAAGAGAGTTGCTGGAGGTAAGACTATTTGGAAAGTCTTAATGTGATGCTTTTGCTATTGCATCCAACTATTGTTACACATGTCTTTTATCTTAAATATTGTTATGAATCAATGAATTCATTTATATATAAAGAAAAATCAAACACATATTTTACTTGGCAGGTAACATATTGGAAGCGACTGAGTTGAAAGGCCCGAAGAAATACAAGTATAGTGACTTGAAAGCTGCAACAAAAAATTTTAGTGAGAAAAATAAACTAGGAGAAGGAGGCTTTGGCGCTGTATATAAGGTACATTTGAGTTGTTCCTCACACTTTCAACGTTAGTGATAGGGATAAATCACTTTGAAACAGAATTTGTAATGATGATGCTGCTACTCAACAGGGGACTATGAAAAATGGAAAAGTTATTGCAGTCAAAAAGTTAATTTCAGGAAAATCCAGCAAGATAAATGACGATTTTGAAAGTGAAGTAACGCTTATAAGTAATGTTCACCACAGAAATCTGGTTCGGCTTCTCGGTTGTTGCAGTAAAAACCAAGACAGAATACTTGTCTATGAATTCATGGCAAATAACAGCCTTGACAAATTCTTATTTGGTAACTAATATGTCAATTTCCAACAGAAAAATTTTGTGTAAAATTTCCTTCTCCAGCTTCTCCTTTTCACACCTCTAATGTTTTGAGCATGTAAACTTGGGAAACAGGTAAAAGAAAAGGTTCTCTCAGCTGGAAACAACGCTATGATATAATTTTGGGCATAGCAAGGGGATTGACCTATCTACATGAAGAATTTCATGTTTCTATCATACATAGAGATATTAAGAGTGGCAATATCCTCTTAGATGAAGAACTTCAGCCCAAAATTTCTGATTTTGGTTTGGTGAAGCTCCTACCTGGGGACCAATCTCATCTTAGCACAAGATTTGCAGGAACAATGTAAGTCCAAAAAAAACCAATTTCAGCTTGAAAAGTTTAAAGGGTAAAATGTATGCATAATAGTTTTTACGATTTGTTAGGGGATACACAGCCCCTGAATATGCACTTCATGGTCAATTATCAGAAAAGGCTGATACATACAGCTACGGCATTGTGGTCCTAGAAATCATAAGTGGTCAAAAGAGTACTGATGTTAAGATTGTTGATGATGACGCTGAAGATGAATATCTTCTTCGAAAAGTAAGGATTTCCTAAAAGTATGTATAAAAAATTGCTTTGTTTTTCTTGTGACAACTTACTACATCATGACCCTTCTCTTTTACTGTAACAGGCATGGAAATTGAATGAGAGAGGCATGCACTTGGAGTTGGTGGACAAAAGCTTAGACCCTAATAGCTATGATGCAGAAGAAGTGAAGAAAGTCTTAGACATTGCTTTGTTATGCACTCAACCATCGGCTGCAATGAGACCAGCCATGTCTGAAGTAGTAGCTCTACTCAGCAGCAATGACTTACTTGAGCATATGAGACCTACAATGCCTCTCTTTATTGAATCAAAGTTAAGACCCCACAGAGATATCTTTGCCTCAACTGGTTCTTCTGCATCTAATGGTACTGCCTCCGATTCTATAGTACCTGCTTAATGATTAATCATATGATGCAAATGTTAGAGGGTGAGAATGATGTTGTAAAGCATGCAGAATAAATAATCTGAGTTAGTTGAAATGGTTAAGTCTTGGAAAATTAAGCTTTCGGTTAACTCCAGCAGTGTTAGATTTTTGTGTAAACACCCATTCGTGTATCAGTTGCATGTTATCTTATCTCAGTTCTTCAAAATAGTACATAACTCTTAAAATTGTGATTGAAATAATTTATAAATATTTTTTAATCCACCATGTATTTTTAAAACAAAATCTTGAAACTCCAAAATTCTTCTTCCTCTCATTTCCTTAACCATGTTCAAAAATTTTCATGTACCTCCATATATTCTCTTTACACTTTCATATTTTTTTTTTACCAATACTTTTTTTTTAAGTATGATGGTGAAGTGTGATATCACTGATGATTGAGATAATTTTTATGGTGTTTTTAATTTTTTTTACTGTGGTGTCTTGTTCTAAGATTTTCTAACATTTTTTTATGAAAGAATTTATGCAAGAAAAGAGTGTAATATCTTTCTTTCTTAAGTAACAAAGAATTTAGATTCATAAAAAAAAACAAAAGAATTTAGAAGTTTGGAATGTGTTATCCTTATTGTAAGTTTATATCTAAAACTGTTACTGAAATCTAGATTTTATTGTGTAATAGAATTTTTAATTCACTTTTTAGCAAGCAGTTTAGAATATCAAAATATATCATTGACTTTGTATTATACTGTCCAAGAATTTCATTTCGTGTGGCTTGTGATTTTTAAAAAAATATCATAACATATCCAAATTAATTATATTTTACATACTTCATACCATATAAGTTTGCATAAACGGAATGAGCCGCACGATATAAGGACAAATTAGTAATATACTCTCTTCAACGACTTCAACATCTCCAATCATACATTTAAAGTAAGGATAAAATATATTATCACATGATTCTATACATTGAGAATTAAATATAAAATATTATAATCAAATTATAAATTATAAATTTTATATTTTGTATAAATTAATTTATTAATAAATTTAAATAATGTTTATATTTTTAATAATAAAATAATTAATTATTATATTGATTAAATTAAATACTATTTTAGAAACTAAAAAAAATGTATTGATTTCTAATTTAGTTTCTATTATTGATAAATAATTTTTAAATTGATATCTAATTAGCTACAATGTTTTAACTATCAATTATTTAGATTTTAAATTTGGTAGAAAAACTTTGATAGTTAATTAGATACCAATTTAAAAACTAATATAGAAATCAATAATTTTTTAGTCTTTAAAATAGTATCTAATTTAGATAATATAACAATCAATTATTTTTTTTAAATTAATTTTTATTTAATGATTTTTTTTGTAATAATTACAATTTACTAAGAACTCTTAACATTACTGATATTTCTTTCTTTGTTCTTTAAACATTTTTTATTTCTTCTACTTTACATTGTTTTTTTAAAGTTTAATGGATATACATATTAGAATAAAACATTTATATTATTAATTAATTAATTAATTTTATACTAGTTAACAATGTAATTATAATTATAAAGGAATCAACAACAAAATATTTAATTTTTCAGAGACAAAAGAATTACAAAAGAAAAGAAACTAAACAAATCTACAAAACTCTCCCCTATCAATACATTATTTACACATTATTATTATTATTGAATCATGATAAAGTTGTTTATAAGTTGATAATGAATGAAATGGTTCCTTAGTTTATTTAATGAAGCTTTGAATTTTTTCTTAGATGTTTAATCTAAAAGCCTAGGTTTTGACATTGACCAAGTAAGATGCCAAAGAAGAACATAGACAGACTATGCATGCAGTTTCTACTTAATGACAAGGTTAATGTTGGATCAATTTAATTAATCCAGCTATTTGCATAACAATTTAATTTATATGTTTTTTTATTTGGATTAATTAGAAGAGTTTATGTTTTGGTAGACTTACTCTAAAGTCTTCTTGAAACAAAGATTATAAATAAAATTTTTATAAGGGTTGAATCACTCCTAAATTATTTATATTTATTTATTGTTTATTGTTGTTAAAAAAAATCACAAATGAAATTATAATGATATTATAATATAAAACCCAGCACTAACTTTGCTTATATCACATTCACTGCCACAGATTCTCCTTGGGTGGCTTGTGACTTCTGAACAAAGTATCATTACTTACTAAATTAAATTTAACACATCTCATGTTATCCTAGGTTTGTGCACATGATTCTTCAATTATTCAAAAAAAGATAATTAGTTTATAAAAATTCAAATCGTGAACATGTTTAGCCGCCTATTTTTATTTATTGGATATCCAACTAATTAATCACTGTATAATTCTTATGTCCAGCCAACAAAAGTGATCAACTATGGGAAAATATATACTAATATTGTATCTAGAAGGGACATAATAGTGTTGGTGTTTTGAAATGACCTTTTAAAGCCCTCACTGTGGAACTAGAGAACAATTCACTCTTTAATTTTAAGTCACTTCTCTGTTGTGGGAATAAGGAAAAGTTTGAATTTAAAGAATAAATCATTTAAACTTATTACATGTATGTAAAAAGTTGGAGTATCCAAATTCCAATGTTCATATATGTGCTATTCCATTTAAAGAATTCGGGTAAGATTTAAAATTCATTCTATAATTTGATGCAATTCATATTTAATAACCAAACAATATAAATTATTTTTAAAAAAATTTAACATAATTTTTAACCATTTATTATTATTATTATTAAGAAATTTTTTACAATATCAAAGATATTTTTATAACTCAGAGAGATATATTAGACCTTGTAACTTATAAATAAAAATTTAAAGAGTACTTTTCATTTAACTCGTACGTTGTTTGGGGTACAATTTGAATCGGTGTAGTGAGCTAAATTTGGAAATATAGGAACTCTGTTCATCTTTAATAGGGGAGTGACAGATGCAGTAGAAGTGTTTGCTTTGACGCAAGTAAAAGTTTGGTCTTGGATTTACGCAAAGTCTACATTTTTCTTACTCAAATTGGGTTCTGAATTCTTTGGACTGTTTGAGGATGATCCGTTAATGTTTTGTTTGCATACTGGTAGGGAGCTTTAGTTAGGAGAATGATAATGTTAATTATGTATAATGATTGGACCATCCTAAAATGGTTCCCATTTATTGATTTTTATTGCTGATAAAAAAAATAAATTTAACTCATACTCTATATTTACTTATTATTTTAAAATATTATACTCATACTAACTTGAATATGAGAAACTCTCCTTTAAAACTCAACCATTCATTAAAAAAAATATCAGACTTTACCAACAAATTGATTCAACACTTCAAAAAAATTCAAACATTAAATCTAGTAACAACAATGTATAATATTTTTTTTACAAGAATAGATATTAATTTGTCAAATTCTATTTTTTGGCGGCTACCAAAACATTAATAATGCAATTAAGTGTTTCTAACATTTCACTCTTGATATATAAAATAACAAATTCATTTAATATATATACTCTTACGTAGGTAATTTTAGATGAGTAGTCTTATTTTCAAAAAACAGTCATCTAAAGCCATAACAATATCTACAAGAATTGTAAATAATATTTTTTAAAGACAATTCATTTTTTTTTCTTTCTAAATACTGTCTTTTGATGTAACGGAATAATTTTAGTGGATTATGGATTTTTATGCAATTGTTGCAAATTTCTTTCTGCGATAAATTAAGATTAATATAATATTTTTCAAATGATCTTATCCAATTTCTTAAATTTTTATAATTCAAATAAAAATGTAAACATAATTTAATAATATTTTTTATTTTTTAAAATTAACTTTCATTTACAGAAGTAAATTAATCTATTGTGTATACAAGATTATCAATAGATTATTAAATGGGAAATTTTGTCATCAATATTATTAAAACCTTTTTTTTTTATACAGTCATTTAGTAAATGTGAAGTAATACTAGTTTCAATAGCCTTTGCTTTAGAAAGCAGAGAAACAGTTAAAAATAGAAGCAAAACATTTTTCTTTTAAATTAATAATAATAATACTGCACTTAAAATTATTTACAATAAAACACATTGTCCTCAGACTTGTCTTTCTGTTTCTACGTCACTAATAAATA
This sequence comes from Phaseolus vulgaris, assembly GCF_051622355.1. Taxonomy (NCBI): domain Eukaryota; kingdom Viridiplantae; phylum Streptophyta; class Magnoliopsida; order Fabales; family Fabaceae; genus Phaseolus; species Phaseolus vulgaris. The sequence continues at coordinate 26,136,506 of NC_143503.1, forward strand.
GCAGGTTAAATTGTCTAGTCCTTTATTTGATAATATTTAATTAAATCTCTAAATTATTATTTTTACTTGAGTTTTAAAATTATGTTTTTAATTGAATTTTGGTTTGTTAAAAGTTAAGTATTTAAGTGAGTTATATAAGAATGATAATATTGGATTGATGCCTAATTACGTGGCTTTGGTTGCTTCCCACTCATTCAAATCCAATTTTCCAATTGCAGATTTAAATTACCAAATAATTCTACCAAATGAAATAAATTTAAAAACTCAAATTACACAAAAAAAAATTGAATTTATAAATCCAATTCAATTACAAATGTATTCAAAATAAAATTTATCTTAATGAAACCTTAAGAGAAACAAAACTCATTTATTTAACTTATCCATTATCTTGAAAACAACAAAATGTATGTGTACAGAGTATTTAATGTAACAAAGTATAATACATCGTTGACTTTGCATCGTATTCATAGCCAACACTTCAGGTTTTGTATGTATATAGACGTATGCCATGTATTTTTAAACAAAATTTCACAACTTATTCCTAAGAATTAATTATCCTTTTTTTTTTCTATCAGCAGAATTAACACATATACATAAATAAATAAATAAGTGATTTCTGAATTTGGATCACACACCTCCTTCCACTTAATTAAGTTTGAAGTATCTTCTATATTTAGATATTTTTAATAATTTTTTTCATTATGGAGTATCTAAAATATTTTTTATTTTTCTCTTAATATTATACTATTTAATTTTCTCGTGTAACAGGATGATATCAATTTGTTCATTTCTTTTAATCTTTTTCAACTTGTCATTCAATCCAATTGAAAAGGGAGGAAAGCAATGTTGAGAGAGATTGAAAAGAAAAAGAATAAATTAATAAGTAATTTAGAAGAAAAAAGACAAAAATAATGATGACGTCAATAGAATCTAAATTTATAGGACTTAAAATTTAATTAAGCCTATAAATAAAACACTCTACCAAAAGAAAATGCATATAGTTAGGATGAAAAATATTTTAAAAAATACCAATCGTGTTGCATACTTTAAAGAAATCTAAGTCAATTGGTTTCATAGGTTTTGAGTTCTTATAAATTTGTGGTATTGTATTGGATTCATTCTCATTAATAGAATTAAATATCTCTTGATGGAAACATCTTACATTGTTTTTTCCTCTATAATGGTGGAACATAGTTTAGTTGCTAAGATGATTATTACAATAATTTTAAAACCAGATACTCTTAAAGCAAGGTAAGCATAAAAAAGAAAAATACTTTCAATAATGATGCCATTATTAAATACTTTATTTCTTAAACATACTCATTTTTTTACTCACCAAAGTAGTTTAGAATAAAATTGTTATTTACTAACAACATTCAAAATCTCAAGTTTTTTTTGATTAATATAGTTTTGTTTGATAATAAAATTTAAAATAAGTAAATAAATATTTTTTAATATATAATTAATTTATATTACACTTAAATTTTGTAAGAAATATTTTTCTATATATAAATTCCATTTTAGATTTACCAAGAGTATTTTTTTATCAACATAAATAACACATTCTATATATATTCGAGACATTTCGTGCTACATTAACCCTATATAAACAAAAAACATATCCACACCATGCAAACACATGGGCTGCTGCTTCTCTGGTCATTACCCCTCAACTTCAGCATACAAACACTACTGCAAAATCATATCTGTTTCTTCTATTTCTTTATTTTTCTGAGTTTCTATTATCATGAACGTGTCCATATATGCTTTTTTTTTTATAAACAGTTAATTGATTAAAATATTTCTATTTAAAATGTCATTAAAAAATAGTGACATAAAAATGGTGTAAACATATTTTACGTACAAATACAATTACGAGAAAAGCGTGCTAATGTTGTAAGCATAACAGGATAATCATTTCCATAACACTGAAGTAAACGCCATATTTTGTAAGCATCATTATGAGCATTGACTTGGCTTAATTTTCACAATCATTGTTCATTAATTGGTCCAGCCAATACCCCACATAGAAATTCAGACATCAACTTTGCAACAAATTGTTCATATATTTATATATATATAGCAGAGTTCATCCTCCTATAAAGCTAACAAAACCACTCCCCTTTTTAATTCAACATAGTTTACTCAAATCACAGTTCCTAATCAAACCAATACATTTTCTCTCAAACACGATACAAGCTCAAAGCGTGATGCTGCAACTTAAGGTGGTGGCCTTAATTTTGATATGGTGGAGCAGTAATGGTGTTGAAGATGCAGTTGCAGCCAAAGATGCACATTTAGTAAACATGGGGTGCAGCTCGTTCAATGCTTCCGATTTGAGAAGCTTCTTTGCGAATATCAATGAAACGTTTTCAGACATGAGAGAAGAGATTATAAATCAAAGCAAGCACTTTGGCACAGTACAGAAGGCCAGAGGAGAGGTCCTCACATACACTATGTTTCAGTGCAGAAACTATCTCTCCAAAAATGACTGTCTTTCTTGCTTCAACAATGCCACCACCCAGATCCGCAACTGCTCCGGTGGCAACGGTGCCAGAGTCATCTACGATAGCTGCTTCCTCAGGTATCATTTTTTCTATTATGCAGTTTATGATAGGATAATGATATAAAAACTCTTTAAACTATTATTCTCCAGAGAATTATTGAGAGAGAACTTCATCCTATTGGTCGGTCGTAGTGTTCTTCAACTTCCTCCCTGCTTATTTCTCACCTTTCTTTTATAGTCTTGACTCTCGGTCTTTTGGTGATTTTCGAATGGAGTACCTATAAAAGATATTCCAACACTCAAGTCAACATGGGATTCAACACTTGGAGATTTTATGTCTATTTATATTACCTTAGTAGACTTTTCTTATTGGGCTGAATTAGGAAGTTGGATTGCGATTAGGGTCATATTACCTATCTTCTAATCATGAATTTAACTCCGTTAAACATGCATGAACGTAATTGGACTTATGTTATGTTGTCAGTCGGCCCAATGGACGTGAGCCTTTGGTCTGATGGGATCGAGACATGACATTTGTCGTTCGTTCATACCAATAGAATTACTCTTTAACTATTTCCTCAAACACAAACTATTTCCTCAAACACATATATAAGGTGTAAATTATTTCAGTTTCACTTGTTAACTGCTTGTTAATATCATTTGTTTAATTGCATAAACTAATATTTATTTGATTTTGATTTTGATATTGGATGTTGGTGAGAGATATGTAGGTATGAGAGCAACAGGTTCTACGATCAGACCAATGAAATTGGAAGTGGGGTATCATGTGGGAACATAAGTTCAACTGTTCCTGATTTTAAAGTTGCTGGAGAACAAGCCCTAATGGACCTCCAAACAGCAACACCGAAAACTACAGATTTTTATGCAGCTACTAAGACACTGGTGGCTGGTGGTAGTGCTGTTTATGCTGTTGCACAGTGTGTTGAAACTGCCACTGCGATTAATTGTCAGAATTGCATGCAAGTTGGATACAACAACTTACAAAGTTGTCTTCCTAACACAGAGGGAAGAGCATATGATGCTGGCTGTTTTATGAGATACTCCACCACACCTTTCTTTGCTGATAATCAAACCATTGATATTGCACCCTATTTGAAAAAAGGTAGAATTACAGCAATTCCCTTTAATCATAAAAAACGGTTGGTTTAAATATTTTTATAGTTTTTAAAACATTTTTCTATTATTATTGTTAATATAGAAATGCTGGCATGATCGTGTAGTGTCATGCATGTGTTGTGTGAGAGTTAAGTTATTCTAACTTTCATTATTGAAGCTGAGTTAGCAAATACTTACATAGTTAAAATAATAATAAAAAACAAATTTTAAAATAAATGCCAACCTCTACAGACCTGACTTGGAACATGATATCAATTTCATTCTTGCATTGCAGGAAATTCAAACAAGAAATGGGCTATAATAGGTGGTGTTGTAGGAGGGGTTGTTCTTCTCCTTCTGTTGTTTGCCTGGAGAATGTCAAGAAAAAGAAACAAGGTTCCCAGAGGTAATTAACTAAATGATGAAAGCATTCAATGAATGTTTGGCCTTAAAACTAGAACATTAAAATTTCTTTATTTTGTTTCCTAATAACTTGTTTTCTTCATTTTGAATTAACTATTCTGGGGTATAATATTTTAATTACAAAATAAGCAAATCTAAAAGTCATGTTTGTTACAAAATCAAGTGGTGTGTGCTCTTAATTCGCAGGTGACATATTGGGAGCAACAGAGTTGAAAGGTCCAGTTAACTACAAGTATAATGATTTGAAAGCTGCAACCAAAAATTTCAGTGCAGAAAACAAACTTGGAGAAGGAGGTTTTGGTGATGTATACAAGGTAAATTTCTGTTGTATTTTTCAAAACAAAAATACCCTAGCTGAGATATATATATCCAAAACCAGAAGACAAAACACTTTCCCTTTTCAGTCATACAAACTATTTTTAACAGGGTACTCTGAAAAATGGAAAAGTTGTTGCTGTAAAAAAACTAGTTTTTGGGAAATCAAGCAACATGGAGGATAATTTTGAAGGGGAAGTGAAGCTTATAAGTAATGTTCACCACCGAAATCTCGTTAGGCTTCTTGGTTGCTGCAGCAAAAGCCAAGAAAGAATCTTAGTTTATGAATACATGGCTAATAAAAGTCTTGACAAATTCTTATTCGGTACAAAACTCATCTCAACCTCTCAGAATTTCCATTTTTTTTATCAACATACTTATCAAACTTTCCTCTCTTCTCAACAATCTTACTTGTGAAACAAACAGGTAACAAAAAAGGTTCCCTCAATTGGAAACAACGCTCTGATATAATTTTAGGCACAGCAAGAGGACTGGCATATCTGCATGAGGAGTTCCACGTCTCCATCATACATAGAGATATCAAGACTGCTAATATCCTGTTAAATGATGATCTTCAGCCAAAAATTGCTGATTTTGGGTTGGCAAGGCTTCTCCCAGAGGATCGTTCTCATCTCAGCACAAAATTTGCAGGAACTTTGTAAGTAAAAAATATTGCATTCACTTGACATTTGTTTGCATGAAGTGGTAGCAGAAGAGACAAATTAAAATCTTGTTGAGAAAATGTACATGCTATGTGCGAGTGTTCTTTCATTTTATGGACAATTATGATACACAGGGGATACACAGCACCTGAGTATGCCATGCATGGTCAATTATCAGAGAAGGCAGATACCTACAGCTATGGTATTGTAGTCCTAGAAATCGTAAGTGGTCATAGGAGTACCGATGTAAAGGATGATGAAGATGGCGAATACCTGCTTCGACGAGTAAGCAAGTTCCTATATATAGAACTAGGAATTGTTGGTTTTCTCATGACATTTGACCTCATGATTATGAAACCTTTGGTTTTCGCATAACAGGCATGGAAACTGCATGAGAGAGGCTTGTACTTGGAGCTGGTAGACAATGCAATAGACCCTAATGAATATGACGTAGAAGAAGTGAAGAAAATCATAGAAATTGCTTTGTTATGCACTCAGGCATCAGCTTCAACGAGGCCAACAATGTCTGAAGTAGTAATGCTACTGAAAAGCAAGAGCTTAATGCAGCACCTGCAACCAACTATGCCTGTGTTTGTTGAAACAAATATGATCCCTCGGGAAAGCAACTCTACTAGTTCATCTAATGCTACTGTCTCCATTTCTATTCCATCAGCTCGATAGGGTCTTCATGACCTTAAAATAGATACATATTGTTAAGCATTCTACGTGTTGTTGTTGTGAATGTACCATGCTGCATATTTTCTAGTTTATATAGTTTCAAATCATTCAAGTGTAGTTGCAATTTCACATCCCTAGTTATATATGTAAAGTTAAAAAATGCATGAAATTTGATTGTACTTAATTTTCACTTAATAAATAAAAGCATGAAATCAAACATAGTATTCACAAGAACACATAATCATCCCTCTGTCTTCTTTCTTGTACCAATTTATAGGTAATCTCTCCTTTTCCTATAAGCTCATCCCAGATGAAAAAAACATACATTCATATTTCTGATCATGCAAAAACTTCCGCAAGTTTAATTTTCAAAAGTAAAAAAAAGAAAAACTAGAAACATATGAAGGGGATATTGAGATGCTTTCAAGTAATTTCGCCACTAAAAGTGAACTTCAACAAGGAGTAGAATGAGTGTGATTAGGGTTAGTGAAAAAAATGGAAAGGTATGTGGCAATCATGAAGTGTAACACAATGAAAATATCTTTTACATACAAGGAATACTAGTAGGGGAAAAGACTAGGAATATCATAGTGTGGGATATCACGATCCCTAAAATGAAAAAAAAAAAAGATTAAATCGTTGAAAAGGATTAAATCGTTATTGACTCTGTCCACAACTGTGCATAAGAGATTAGAGATTTAGTAAATTAAAATTCTATGTCTCTACATATCATTCCATAACTAATAAAATTGTGATTCTGTTTTCTCCCTACTTGGTATTTATTTTTTCAATTAATTAGTTATTTAATGAAGTTATGAATAATTCTTACACTAGTTATCAAGATATGGATCAATAATTTTCTTGATGACGTTTAACCCAAAAGCCTATAGGTTATTTATGAAATTGACGTGCTTCTAAATAGTAAGATGGCTAGGACTATTCAACCAAATTTATCAACCAAGATGTTTTCATATATATTAATTTAATTTGTACATGTAAACAAATTTCTTCTAACATATCCGATGACTCTCTATATTAGTTAGAAATCATGTGCTTATAAGTTTCAGGTTATTGAATAATAGAAAAATATTAAAGATCTAATTTAGTTATAGTTCACCGTAAATACTTTAATATATATAATATTCAATAAATAATTTAGTTATTTAAAATTTTTAGTTTATTTTAGTTTTGATATTTAATTTGTAACTATAAGTTTTTGTCTAATTTTATTTACAAAAAATATATAATTTATTTAAAAGTTATTCTAAAATTAAAATAATTGAAAATTACAAACTTTAATAAAAAAATATATTTTAAAAATTGTAATTCAACTCAATCCAACTCAATTAAAGATGAATTAGATTAGATCTAACAAAAAAAAAAATACAAAAACTTTACTCAACCCCATCAAATGAATTATTAGATTAGATGATGGGTTTATTAAAATTGAAGTGTATACATGTTTTTCATGCTATCCGATTATTATTATAATAATACGAATTCATTATTAATAAATATTATTATCATGTTAAAAGCCTTGGATCTCCTATTTTTGAGACTGGTTGATTTTCATAAACATGGACATAGTCTAACAAAGAAAATTCAAACAGCCTAATGCATTTATTAAGTAACTTTTTTCTAAATGACTTTTTATTTCAACTTGTCAAGCAAGTTGTGCTAAGTTTTGTCTTAATATGAAAAAAAAGGTCTTGTCGTTTTGTTTAACAAAACTTAAATACAAATAGTTATGGATTTATACCTAAGTCATTATAAGAAAATAATAACATAAAAATCAATTTGACCAAAAATAATTATTTACTATAGTGACTAAATTAAAGACAATTTTAGAAACTAAAAAACTTTTGGTCTAAATTAGTTTCTATTATTATTAAATGATTTCTAAATTTGTATATAATTAACTACCAAAGTTTTTTCTACCAAATTTAGAATCATTTATAATCTAAATAATTGGTAGTTAATAATAGAAACTAATTTAGAAACCTATTTATTTTAGTATCTAAGATAGTCTCTAATTTAGTTACAATAGTAACTAATTATTTTTGTCAATAAAATTAGTTTCTATTTGATGATTTTATTGAGTATAATATAATATTATTACTACCAAACAAATTTATTAGCATAAAATATTAAAAAATAATATGAGTAGTAATTATAATTATAATTATTATAGGAGAAGGATGAAGTGTATACTACTCCACATTGTGTATTAAAGAAATATTTTCCTAAAAGAATTTAGTGTGCTTGGTATAATGACAATGGAGGACCAAAAAATGAGCATTGACTCTAGAAACCGTAGTCAAAATGTAGATGCTATCATCAATTTTGACTTTTACTTAATTAGTGAATAATTTTCCTAATATATGTAAAATTTCACGCCTCTCATACTCACATTTCTATATAAATTATAAATTATGTCCACACAATATATAAAATAAAAACCTTTCTAGCTATCACTAATATATAATTTTCTAAATCACCACTAACATTTGTTAAGATAAATAAAAATACATATCACTTTAATGATATTATTTCTTAATCATTCCGATTTGAGATAAAACAATAATAATAATAATAATAAATTATTTTATCAATTATTGTTATCTTTTGTTATAAAACATAATTTGGTTATTTCCTCTAATATTTGGTGTATTTGACATTTTGACTATAAATATATAATAAAAACATCATCCTCGATCTCTTGGACGTACTATGGAGTTCTCTTTCTTCACTGTCTCTATCTGCTTAACATATACGTGCCAAGTCATATACATATGTGAACAGCATTGTTGTTCATTCTCTCTGAAACCAGACACAACATCATGTTTGAACTAAAGCTAATTGTCTTAACTATGATGTTGTGGAGCAATATTGTAGAACATGGTGCAACGGGTGATCCACAGACACGTATGATAAACAGTGGGTGCAGCACATACAACGCTACCAACTTGCAGAGTTTCCATGCCAATATCAACGCAACATTTTCAGAGCTTAGAGGAGATATTATAAATGACAGCAAGCACTTTGGCACAACACAGCAAGCCACAGGAGATGTTCTCACCTTTGTTATGTTTCAATGCAGAAACTATCTCTCCAACAATGATTGTCTTTCTTGCTTCAACACCGCCTCAACCCAAATCCGCAACTGCTCCGCCGCCAACGGCGCCAGAGTCATCTACGACGGTTGCTTCCTCAGGTACATATCATCCACGGTTTCAAGAACAGCCAAAGTTATTAATATATGCATTAAGAAGTTCTCTGCATCGCTCACGTCTTTTCACAAAAACTTACATGTTATATGCACACGTCTCAAGCTTATTATCAAACGAGTTCACATGTTAAACATCATCCATGATCATTTTCGACGATCTACTATTAAATTATAATTATCTATTATATATATTTTTTTCAAAATTAAACAATAAAAATACAATATAATTATTCATATTTTATATATATATATATATATATTTGAATGATACAACTTCATCTCAATTTGAACTAAAAAATGTTCAAGAAATATATAATAATGATAGAATTTAATTTAAATGCCTTTGTAATATAAAATTTTATATTATTATTCAATAAAAAACTAATGTATGACAAAGTTGTTAATTTTATAATATTTATGTTAAAATATATAATTCACTTTTTACATCAGCACTTTGTGAAAAATAAACTTCAATTTTTTTTCAATGGAAAATGATACTTTTGACATTGACAACTCCAAAAAGAGTTGTATAAATTTTTGATGTGGTGAATTTAAAAATAAATATATATATATATATAATAAAGAGTAAATTTATTATTAATTAATATGTAAAAATATTAAAATAATAGTATTAAGAATGGTAATGTTGTTGTATAATAGATTGAAGTTGTTAATATATCATTATCTTTAAAAATAATACAGCAAGATACAAAATACAGTAAAAAAATAAAATAAATGAAAAATATTTTAATTTGAATTTAACCTTTATTATATAGATCAAATAAATAAATGAAATCCATATATATATATATATGACAACCATTAACATATATCACATTAATTAGTTTTATCTCTTTTAACAAAAAATTTCCATCAAAATCCCATTAGACCTTATAACACAATAATAATAATCCAACATTAGTTTTTTTAGGCCAGGCAACACAATAGTCAAAGACTATTTGAGAAAAATAAAAAACCATCTTCCCATGATTCAGTTTTCATATATATGTCAATTGTTTTGCATTAATGCTGGAGTCAGAATAAAAGAAATACTCTATCTATCAATGGAAAATTATCATGGTATAATTTAAAAAAAAAAACATGATAAGTTAACATCTTTATCTAGTTTAAGAGTTTGCAATAAGATGAAAGTATAAAAGTTGATTATGAAAGTGTTTAGTTTTAAACATTAGTATGAGGCCAAGTTGATGATTTGAGCATTAACTTTAATGTTGGATATTATGAAAATGTGATGATGTAGGTATGAGAGCGAGAGGTTCTTCGACCAGACAAATGAAGTTGGCAATGGTGTATCATGTGGAAACATCACTTCAAATGCCACTGGTTTTATATCAGTTGGACAACAAGTTATTTGGGATATCCAAAGAGCAACACCAAAAACCAAAAGGTTTTATGCAGCTACTAAGACAGAGGTGGCTGGTGGTAGTGCAATTTATGCTGTTGCACAGTGTGTTGAAACTGCAACTGAGGATAAATGTCTGAGTTGCATGCAAGTTGGATACAACAACTTACAAAGTTGTCTTCCCAAAACAGAGGGAAGAGCATATGATGCTGGCTGTTTCATGAGATACTCCACCACACCTTTCTTTGCTGATAATCAAACCATTGATATTGCACCCTTTTTAAAACAAGGTACAATTTTTAAAACAAATAGCTTACATCTTTTAATTGTTTTAACCATTTTCAATATGAATTTCTGAAAATAAAAATAAAGAGCCTAATAAAAACATATTTGATTTTTGTGTGACTGCCCGAATACAATTATGGAGCTGATATAAACTTTTTACTGTATTGTAGGAGATTCAAGCAAGAAGTGGGCTATAATTGGTGGCAGTGTTGGAGGATTTGTTGTTCTCCTCTGTGTGTTGTTTGCATGGCTATGGTTTACAAAACCAAAGAGGGTTCCTAGAGGTACGTAAATGTGGAAAAGTCTTCAATGTAATGCTTGGGATAATTTGTTCTTAGTTTGCATTTCTAATGTTTTTTTAAATAGAAGATGTATTGACAATAGTACGAACGAAAAATACTTATTTGTTCATCAACATCTTTTTTTTTCCTATGCAATATATCTGTTATTGTAACTTGCTTATTCTGTTTCCTAATCCTTTCATGATTGTAGCAGGTGACATATTGGGAGCAACAGAGTTGAAAGGTCCAGTTAACTACAAGTATAATGATTTGAAAGCTGCAACCAAAAAATTCAGTGCTGAAAACAAACTTGGAGAAGGAGGTTTTGGTGATGTATACAAGGTAAATTTATGTTGTATTTTTCAAAACAAAAATACCCTAGCTCAGATATATCCAAAACCAGAAGAAAATACAGTTTCCCTTTTCAGTCATACAAACTATTTTTAACAGGGTACTCTGAAAAATGGAAAAGTTGTTGCCGTAAAAAAACTAGTTTTGGGGAAATCAAGCAAGATGGAGGATGATTTTGAAGGTGAAGTGAAGCTTATAAGTAATGTTCATCATCGGAATCTAGTTAGACTTCTTGGTTGTTGCAGCAAAAGTCAAGAGAGAATCCTGGTTTATGAGTATATGGCAAATAGCAGTCTTGACAAATTCTTATTCGGTACATAATTCATCTCAAACACTGATACAAATTCCATTTTCTTTACACATATTTATTCCTTTTCTTTACTATCTTGGCAACAATCTTACTTGGCAAATAAACAGGTAATAGAAAAGGTTCCCTGAGTTGGAAACAACGCTATGATATAATTTTAGGCACAGCAAGAGGACTGGCATATCTACATGAGGAATTCCACGTGTCCATCATACATAGAGATATCAAGACTTCTAATATCCTCTTGGATGATGATCTCCAACCCAAAATTGCTGATTTTGGATTGGCCAGGCTTCTGCCAGAGGATCGTTCCCATCTTAGCACAAGATTTGCAGGAACATTGTAAGTCAAATTCACTTGAACTTTTACAGCATCAAGTCGTAGCAAAAGGGACAACTAAAATCTGATGTGGTAAAATCTTACAAGATATATTTCTGAGTCATGTTTTAATAACTTATGATACACTTGTCAGGGGATACACAGCACCTGAGTATGCAATACATGGTCAATTATCCGAGAAGGCTGATACCTACAGTTATGGTATTGTAGTACTAGAAATCATTAGTGGTCAAAAGAGCACTGATGTGAAGGGTGACGAGGATGGTCATGAATACCTACTTCAACGAGTAAGCAAGTTGCTATAAGTAGAACTAGAAACTGTTGGTTTTGTCGACACATTTTAATGTTTGAATGAGACATTTGATTTTCATTTAACAGACATGGAAACTGTATGAGAGAGGCACGCACTTAGAGCTGGTGGACAAGGCCATAGAGCCTAATGAGTATGATGCAGAAGATGTTAAGAAAATTATAGAAATTGCCCTGTTGTGCACTCAGGCATCAGCTGCAACGAGACCAACAATGTCTGAAATAGTAGTGCTACTCAAAAGCAAGAGCTTAGTGGAGCACCTGCGACCAACTATGCCTGTGTTTGTTGCAACGAATATGAAGACTCGGGAAAGCAAGTCTAGCTCAACCAGTGGCTCTTCATCTAATGCCACTGCCTCAATTTCTGTTCTATCAGCACGGTGACTTTGGAACCAATGCAGTAAAGGATCTTGACGAACTTGAACCAATAATAAAGTAGACAACGATTGCTCTCATTCCAGTTGTTTATCAATAGTTCAAGGTAGAACTTGTGATGTTAATTAGGGACTACTGTGCTGTTGATTTATAGGTCCTTCAATTACAGTACAGTAAAACGCATCCATATATTTATAATATTTGATACAAAATGCTTATAGAAACTGCCAATCTTTTTTTCACTGGTAATTAAACACATCACAAAGTGCAGCTAGAAAGATACTTGAATACCAAGGAGTGTGATCAACTGAGAAATGAACTCAGGGTTCCCTGGCCATGCAGCTCCAGTAACCAGATTTTCATCAGTGAAGCAGCGGCTTATAGGGTCCGGCTCCAGCCATGTTGCTCCTGACAAAACCACATTAAGCTTCACAGCCGGATAAGCAGTACATTTCCTTCCCTGTAACAATAAAAATGTATGTCAGCATAGAACTAAGAATTCATGCTACCATTCATTGCATATCACTCACTTATCACAAAAACAGTGGCAAAAAATAGTAGTTCTAGATTTTGAAGTTCGGTGGCAATAGATGATAACATGAAATAAGGGAATGATAAAAATGACCTCGATTTTATATCCATAATATTCAATGATTATCAGTATGTGTTTTACTGCCTACTTTCACCAATAGATTATGTGTAGGAAATTAAGAAAAATAAAAGTAACAAAACAAGACATCATTGAATATACAAGATCTCATAATTAATCATAGCATCAAGTTTATAATAGAATTCAATAATGCATCACGCATTTCAAGAGGTAGCAGAAGTAATCAAACTCGACAAAGTATTATAAGCTATAATTCTAGAAAATGAGGATGCTCATGACCAAAAATTTAATCAATTCATAATAGATGGACAATTGGAAACGATCAACAAAAGAAGCAATTTACAGAGTCTTGGTTAACATCTGTTCAGTTCTACGTGTATTTAATTTCTCTAAGATTAATTGTATATATTACCATTCCTTCTGTTCCTTGATGGGAGGGGCAAAGAAAGAGAAATATCAGATGAACATAAGTGAGATAGAACTAAGATAAGAATAAATTTGAGTAGCAAAAGTATGATCACAAAATACACCAGGAGATGAAGTCACACAGAAGCTGATTGCATGAATTTCATTATCTGTAAGTCTGCAAAGCAAATGCTGTGATTCTCAATTCATGCATGATGTATGTTGCTACCAAGCAACTCCGTAATAAAGACAGGGACAAAAACTGTGATAACAAAATTCGAAGAAAGCCTACCTGACTTATTTAAGGGAATGAACATAATCCGATAAAAGATCATAAGTGATAATTTCTTACTAGCTCAGTCTTACTAGTTACACCTCTGTAACCCAACAATTCAAAAGAATTGTTTTCATACTGTCAGAACAAATAACTAAAGTCACAAATTGGTGAAAGATAAATCTTGACTAGAAAGATAACTAGAAACTAGAGCATAAAAAAACAGTAGTAAAATGCTTCAACTTCAAGTTTACCTCAAGATATGCAATCCATGCTCTATTTTCTTTTGAATAAAATATATAAGTATATAATACAAGAAGATGATGATTCACATGATAAATGGTACCAACATTTAAGTTTACGGGGAGCTCTGTTGAATAAATTTTAAATGCTATTTTGTGGATTTTAAATTTAAAAGTTAGTGAAAAATGAAAGAATGAGAGTTCATAGATAGATGAAAGAACCAAGAGTTGTTAGTTGGGTTTTATAATCATCATAAGATTTTATTATTTTAAATTTTAGAATAGCTTCTTAATGCCTATTAAAAGGTTGTTTTATTAATTGTAAGAGACACAACTTAAAAGATATACAAAAGAGAGAAATAGAAAAAGAGTGATTTTTCTGAAAATAGAGTCTGCGTGTTAACTTTGGCCAAATTGATTGTAAAAGTTATGAAATAGAAACCAATTTTAGAAAAAAAAAATAATTAGTTGCTATAGTGATTAAATTAAAGACCATTTAAAATAAATTGGTTTCTAAATTAGTTTCTATATATTATTGTTAAATAGTTTCTATATATTATTGTTAAATAGTTTCTAAATTGGTATCTAATTAGCTACCAAAGTTTTAACTACCAATTATTTAGATTCTAAATTTGGTAGCAAAAACCTTGGTTGCTAATTAGATACTAATTTAGAAACCATTTAACAATAATAAAAACTAATTTAGAAACCAAAAATATTTTTAGTCTCTAAAATCGTCTTTAATTTAGTCACTATAACAACTAATTATTAGTTTCTATTTCATGATTTTCTTGTAGTGATCATCCTCTGCCTTCTTTCTTATACCATTTTTTTTATGTAATATCTCCTTATCGCATAAGCTCAAAAAAACATACATACATATTTCTTATCATGCAAAAACTTCTGCAAATTTAATTTTCAAAAGTAAGGGCGATATTGAGATGCTTTCAATTAATTTCGCCTTGAACTTCAATAAGAGTAGAATGAGTGTGATTAGGGTTTGTGAAAAAAATGCAAAGGTATGTGGCAATCATGAATAGAATGAGTGGGATTAGGGTTAGTGAAAAAAAAAAAGGAAAGGTATGTGGAAATCATGAAGTGTAACACAATGAAAATATCTTTTACATACCAGGAATAGTAATAGGTGAAAATACTAGGAATATCATAATATGGGATAGCATGATCCATAAAATAAAATAAAAATAAAAGTCGTTGGAAAGGAAGATATTTAACCTTTGCTACCAAAGCTTGTTTAATAATTCCATCATAATCATAATTATAATTTTATTTTTATTTTTCTTATCTTTTTTCAAAGTCCCAATAGTTATAATGAAAGAAATTAAAAAATACAAAGACAATTTTTATGAGGTTTGAATCACAACAAAAGAAAATGTCATGGCTTAACAATAAGCAAACCTAAAGAAATGGAGATCTAGGAATTAAGGATGTAAATTAGTACAACACCTATTATTTTTATTGTGTTGGAAAATTTGGAAATTATGTAATAAATAAATTGATATCATCTTTGCATATCAAAACTTTGCTATAAACACCTATTCCAAATTATGAAAATTCATGTGGATGACTATTATATGGTCTATTTATTACATCATGAACAATATTATATTTATCAGCTCAACTTCAAACCTTGAGGAGATTTGTAATGCTGCTCAAGAAATTGTCAACAAATAAAATTCCAAAAACTCAATTCTCTTATTCTGATAGTTGATAAATAAGAAAATTTTAATTATCTGTCTGGATATATCTATCCATAACTAATAAAATTGTGATTATGTTTTATTCTTACTTGTTATTTAATTCTTCAATTAATTAGTTATTTAATGAAGTTATGAATATTTTTCTTACCCTTTTTAAGACATGGATCAATAATTTTTTTAATGAAGTTTAACCCAAAAGCCTATACATTATTTATGACATTAATGTGCTTCTATGTAAAAAAACAATGCTTTAACAACGATTAAAAAAGATATATAAAGACGATTATGGAACCGTCGTTATTATGGGTGTCGTTATAAATCAACTGTTTATAATGACATATTTGAAATCGTCGTTATTAAACCACATTAAAGACACGTGTAAAAAATTATCATTATTCTGTCAAAATAAATGAAAATAAAAAAAATGTATTTATAACGATGATTCTAGATTGGAACGGTCCTAATAATCCTAAAAATCAAACTTTTAAAGAAGGTTGGAATTGTTGTTATAAATGTATTTTTTAAAAAAAATATTTACTATTATATATATTCTAATTCTGCATAAAATATCAAATTTTCGAATAATAATGTATGTAATATCATAATTTAAATATGAAAGTCTACATACAATAAATTAGTACATAACATTCTAAAGAGTTCTATGTAATTCTAAACCCCAAATTTTAAAGCGTTTTTGTATTGAGGAATTACCTAATCCCAATCTCTCTATCAATTTTAGCTCGCACAATAGTCGACATCCACTGCATAACATAATAATCATACTCATAATTTCCAGATTGTTTATTGTAGTGCAAGTGGAAATAAATGTTATTAAATGAATAAATTAGACACATTATTAAAATGAGTAAAAAATATACTTTAAATACTTTTAGGTTTTTTCACATTTGCACTTTCCCTCCCACTTAACATGTTATATTCAAAATAAACACTGAAATAATAAGATTTCATGTTAGAATACATAACATTATGAGTAAAAAATTTGTGAATGCAATATAATCATAATGGTTTGATAAAACTCTAATTTAAACTAGGAAACATGATGTAAAATTTTAGAATTTTCTGACAAGTGAAAGTGTAGGAACTAAAACCTTAAAATACTTGAAAAATACGTAAATAATACTTAAAAAATAAAAAATAATAGTAAAAGGCGGATTTTTGGAATTTTGGTGGACCCTAATCCTCTTCAGAAATTGGCCACATGATTCGTTACCTCCTTTCGAGCAACTTTCATTTTCTAAACGTCTCCAACCGACTTCTCAATCAAAAGTTATGACAATTTGAAGTTTTTTCGCACTAATTTTTGGCAACTCCAAATCTATCACTATTCTCTTCAATGTCAGTACTCCTTCATCAAATATCCACAAAATGAAGTTCCCACAAACCCTAAACTACTAAGTAATCAACACATACATTCAAATATTTAATTAAAAAATTTAAAATACTTCAAACTTATGTGTGGAGATCTAGCGTCGTGAAAAGGATGTCTGAGAGGTGCGGACGTCCTGACAGCGTGTGGAGGTGCTGACGGCGTGGGAAATGGTTAATGATGGAGACAGCTGCTTGTACGCATGGAGGAGAGATGCGTGAAGGAGAAAAGACAAGAGATGCACGCGTAGAGGAGCGACGTTCTCTATGGTGGAAAGGGAGAGAGGCGCGAGAAGAGAGCTTGGGGCGCAGAGGGGGTAGGTCGTTGGTGGAGAGCGCTGCGTTGAGTGTAGTGAAGAGGGAGAGAGGCACGGATGAGATGAAGAATGAATGAGAGCGTGGAATGAGCTTTAAGGTTAATTTTCGAGCTTTTAATAACAATTTTTCACTTAACCGTCATTACTAACTCCTCATTAATGACGGTTCTTTATTGTAATTATTGTTATTTTGCCTCAAATCTTCATTAACATCGGTTAAAAGTCAATTATCGTTATTTATCAGTGTTATCACAAAAATGCTGCCACACTTCTTTCTACAACGGATTTCTATTAAATGTCACTATTCATAGTCTTTTTAAGATTTTTTTTTTACTATTTATGTAAATAGTAAGATGACTAGGACTATTCAACCAAATTTATCAATCAAGATGTTTTCGTATATATTAATTTAATTTGTACATGTAAACAAATTTCTTCTAACATATCCGATGACTCTTTATTAGTTAGAAATCATGTGCTTATAAGATCTAGTTTAATTATAGTTGACCGTAAATACTTTAATATATTATTCAATAAATAATTTAGTTATTTGATACTTTTAGTTTATTTCAGTTTTGATATTTAATTTGTAACTAGAAGTTTTTTTTCTTCTAATTTTATCTACAAAAAATATATAATTTATTTAAAAAAATAAAAAAATAAAAAAATTGAAAATTACAATTTTTAATAAACATATTTTAAAAAAAAATTGTAATTCAACTCAATAAATATTAATTAGTTTAGATCTAACCAAAAAAAAATACAGAAACTTTACTCAACCCCATCAAATGAATTATTAGATTAGATAATGAGTTTATTCAAATTGAAGTGTATACACCTTTATTGTTTTTCATGCTATTCGATCATTATTATAATAACATGAATTAATTATTAATAAATATTATTATCATGTTAAAAGCCTTGGATCTCCTATTTTTGAGATTGATTGATTTTCATAAACATGGACATAGTCTAACAAGGAAAATTCAAACACCCTAACGCGTTTATTAAGTAACGTTTTACTAAATGACTTTTTATTTCAACTTGTCAAGCAAGTCGTGCTAAGTCTTCATAATATGAAAAAAAAGCTCTTGTCTTTTTTTCTAACAAAAATTAAAATAGAAATAGTTATGGATTTATACACTAAGTATAATATAATGTTACTACTAAACAAATTTATTAGCATAAAATATCAAAAAATAATATGAGTAGTAATTATAATTACTATTTGGAGAAGGGTGAAGTGTATACTACTCCACACTGCAAAAGAATTTAGTGTGTTTGGTGAAATTGGATAATGACATTGGAGGACCAATAAATGAGCATTGACTCTAGAAACCGTAGTCAACACGTAGCTCCTATCATTTTTGGCTTGTATTTAATTAGTGAATGATTTTCCTAAGATATGTAAAATTTCTTGCCTTTCATACTCACATTTCACACAAGTCATGTCCACACAATATATAAAATAAAAACCTTTCAATCATTAATGTATAATTTTCTAAGTCATCATCATAAACATTTGTTAAGATAAATAAAAATACATATTTATAATTGTTTAAAGAAAAAATGTGATGAAATTTCAAGCTTTAAAATAAATAATATGGCATCCTTGAAGTCGGAAAAATAGTAATAAATTATTTCAACAATACACTTTCCTCTATTATTTATGGTGTATTTGAAATTTGACCTATATATAATATAATATAACAAAAGCATTGTCCTCGATCTCTCGGACGTACTCTAGGGTTCTCTTTCTTCTCTGTCTTTATCTGCTTCACATATACGTGCCAATTCATACATATATATATATGAACAAAAACATCGTCCTCGATCTCTTGGACCTACTGTGTGTGTGTGTGTGTGTGAACAGCATTGTTGTTCATTCTCTCTGAAACCAGACACAAACATCATGTTTGAACTAAAGGTAACTGTCTTAGTTATGATGTTGTGGAGCAATATTGTAGAACATGGTGCAACGGGTGATCCACTAAACATAGGGTGCAGCACATACAACGCTACCAACGTTCAGAGTTTCCATGACAATATCAACGCAACATTTTCAGAGCTCAGAGGAGATATTATAAATGACAGCGAGCACTTTGGCACAACACAGCAAGCCACAGGAGATGTTCTCACCTTTGTTATGTTTCAATGCAGAAACTATCTCTCCAACAATGATTGTCTTTCTTGCTTCAACACCGCCGCAACCCAAATCCGCAGAAACTGCTTCACCGCCACCGGCGCCAGAGTCGTCTACGACGGTTGCTTCCTCAGGTACATATCATCCACAGTTGCAAGAAACATAACACAGCCAAAGTTATTAGGAATATATGCATTTAGAAATTCTCTGCATCGCTCACGTCTTTTCACAAAAAACTTACATGTTATATGCTAGCTATACATAGACACGTCTCAAGCTTATTATCAAATGACTTCACATGTTCAACATCATCCATGATCATTTTCGACGATCTACTATTAAATTATAATTATCTATTATTTTTATTGTTTTTCAAAATTAAACAATAAAAAATAAAATATAATTATTCGTATTTTTAATATATTGAATGATACAATTTCATCTCAATTTGAACCAAACACTTTCTTTATATGAATTATAAAGAGAGAAATGTCAAATAAGATAATAATTTAATGAAGAAAAAAAGTATAGTATAATAAAAATGTTCAAGAAATATATAATAATGATAGAATTTAATTTAAATGTCTTTGCAATATAAAATTTTATATTATTATCCAATCATTATTAATGTATGACAAAATTGTTAATTTTATAATATTTATGTTAAAATATATAATTCACTTTTTACATCAACACTTTGTGAAAAATAAACTTCAAATAATATAGATTTTTTCTGTTCTACCTTTTCGACCCGCCCCGAATTAATCATATAGAAAAAGAAATCTGCGTTTCTGATTCACTTATTGAAAATAATACAGGAAGAAACAAAATACAGTAAAAACAATAAAATAGATGAAAAATATTTTAATTTGAATTTAACCTTTATTATATATATAAAATAAATAAATGAAATCCATATATATAGACAACCATTAACAATTTATCACATTAATTACTCTTCTAACAAAAAATTTCCATCAAAATCGCATTAGACCTTATAACACAAAATAATAATCCAACATTAACTTTTTTAGGCCAGGAAACACAATAGTCAAAGACTATTTGAGAAAAATAAAAAAACATCTTCCCATGATTCAGTTTTCATATACTTGTCATCTGTTTTGCATTAATGCTGGAGTCAGAATAAAAAAAAATCACTCTATCTATCAATGGAAAATTATCATTGGTATAATTTTTTAAAAAAATATGATAAGTTAACATCTTTATCTAGTGTGAGAGTTTGTAATAAGATGAAAGTATAAAAGTTGATTATGAAAGTGTTTAGTTTTAAACATTAGTGTGAGGCCATGTTGAGGATTTGAGAATTAATTTTAATGTTGGATATTATGAAAATGTGATGATGTAGGTATGAGACCGAGAAGTTCTTCGATCAGACACATGATGTTGGCTATGGTCTATCATGTGGAAACATCACTTCAAATGCCACTGGTTTAAGATTAGTTGTAGAACAAGTTATTTCGGATATCCAAAGAGCAACACCAAAAACCAAAGGGTTTTATGCAGCTACTAAGACAGAGGTGGCTGGTGGTAGTGCAATTTATGCTGTTGCACAGTGTGTTGAAACTGCAACCGAGGATACATGTCAGAATTGCATGCAAGTTGGATACAACTTACAAAATTGTCTTCCCAGAACAGAGGGAAGAGCATATGATGCTGGCTGTTTCATGAGATACTCCACCACACCTTTCTTTGATGATAATCAAACCATTGATATTGCACCCTTTTTAAAACAAGGTACTTTTTTATGTATATTTAGATCAAAATGGTTGGGTTATATGGTTTATTGAAACCTTTTCTATATTTTAAATTTACTTTTATTCACTCTAAATAATGCAGATTTTCGTTTTATAGTCTTTAGTTTCATTTACACAAATTTACTTCTTAAAAATATCTCAATCTTCATTATACTATATAGTATACATCCACACAGACTACTTTTAAGTATCACTTTTAAATGAAGTGTTTCTGCCATGTTATTATTAATATATAGTAATGAAGCCTGTTTTAAAAAATAAATTTATAAAATAAAGGTAACAAGAAAAAAATTAGAAGATTAAAATTAAAGTTTCCATGTTGCTAAAACTAATAAATACATTAAACCTAAACAAAAAAATAGCTTACTTCTTTTAATTGTTTTAACCATTTTCAATATGAACTTTTGAAAATAAAAATAAAGTGCCGAATAAAAAACATATTTGATTTTTGTGTGACTACCCGAATACAATTTTGGAGCTGATATAAACTTTTTACTGTATTGCAGGAGATTCAAGCAAGAAGTGGGCTATAATTGGTGGCAGTGTTGGAGGATTTGTTGTTCTCCTCTGTGTGTTGTTTGCATGGCTATGGTTTACAAAACCAAAGAGGGTTCCTAGAGGTACGTAAATGAGGAAAAGTCTTCAATGTAATGCTTGAGATTAATTAGTTCCTAGTTTGCATTTTTAATGCTTTTTTAAATGGAAGATGTATTGAAAAATAGGACGAAAAATACTTATTTGTTCATCAACATCTTTTTTTTCCTATGCTGTGATTGTAACTTCCTTATTCTGTTTCCTAATTCTTTCATGATTGTAGCAGGTGACATATTGGGAGCAACAGAGTTGAAAGGCCCAGTCAACTACAACTATAATGATTTGAAAGCTGCAACAAAAAAATTCAGTGCTCAAAACAAACTTGGAGAAGGAGGTTTTGGTGATGTATACAAGGTAAATTTATGTTGTATTTTTCAAAACAAAAATACCCTAGCTCAGATATATCCAAAACCAGAAGAGAAAACACTTTCCCTTTTCAGTCCTACAAACTATTTTTAACAGGGTACTCTGAAAAATGGAAAAGTTGTTGCCGTAAAAAAACTAGTTTTGGGGAAATCAAGCAAGATGGAGGATGATTTTGAAGGTGAAGTGAAGCTTATAAGTAATGTTCATCATCGGAATCTTGTTAGACTTCTTGGTTGTTGCAGCAAAGGTCAAGAGAGAATCTTGGTTTATGAGTATATGGCAAATAACAGTCTTGACAAATTCTTATTCGGTACATAATTCATGTCAAACACTGTTACAAATTCCATTTTCTTTACACATATTTATTCATTTTCTTTCTTATCTTGGCAACAATCTTACTTGGCAAATAAACAGGTAATAGAAAAGGTTCCCTGAGTTGGAAACAACGCTATGATATAATTTTAGGCACAGCAATGGGACTGGCATATCTGCATGAGGAGTTCCACGTATCCATCATACATAGAGATATCAAGACTTCTAATATCCTCTTGGATGATGATCTCCAACCCAAAATTGCTGATTTTGGATTGGCAAGGCTTCTGCCAGAGGATCATTCCCATCTTAGCACAAGATTTGCAGGAACATTGTAAGTCAAAACAATTGCATTCTCTTAAACTTTTACAACATCAAGTCGTAGCAAAAGGGACAATTAAAATCTGATCTGGGAAAATCTAACAAGATATATTTCTGAGTCATGTTTTAATAACTTATGATACACTTGTCAGGGGATACACAGCACCTGAGTATGCAATACATGGTCAATTATCCGAGAAGGCTGATACCTACAGTTATGGTATTGTAGTCCTAGAAATCATTAGTGGTCAAAAGAGTACTGATGTGAAGGGTGACGAGGATGGTCATGAATACCTACTTCAACGAGTAAGCAAGTTGTTATAAGTAGAACTAGGAACTGTTGGTTTTGTCGACACATTATAGTGTTTGAATGAGACATTTGATTTTCATTTAACAGACATGGAAACTGTATGAGAGAGGCATGCACTTCGAGCTGATGGACAAGGCCATAGAGCCTAATGAGTATGAAGCAGAGGATGTTAAGAAGATTATAGAAATTGCACTGTTGTGCACTCAGGCATCAGCTGCAACGAGGCCAACAATGTCTGAAATAGTAGTGCTACTCAAAAGCAAGAGCTTAGTGGAGCACCTGCGACCGACTATGCCTGTGTTTGTTGAAACGAATATGAAGACTCGGGAAAGCAAGTCTAGCTCAACCAGTGGCTCTTCATCTAATGCCACTGCCTCCATTTCTGTTCTATCAGCACGATGACTATGGAACCAATGCAGGAAAGGATCTTGACAAACTGAACCAGTAATAAAGTAGACAACGATTGCTTTCATTCCAGTTGTTTATCAATAGCTCAAGGTAGAAAAAGTGTGATGTTAATTAGGGACTACTGTGCTGTTGATTTATAAGTAGAGTGTAAAATTGAGGATAAAAATTAAGAATGCGTGGAGAAATTATTGTACGGTCTGAAACCATCATATCATATGCAATACCAATGAAATTATAACATGTTATATACAAGTGACAATGTAACGATGATATAGTGATTAATATTATATATACTTATAATTTTGGACCAGTAAATCATTATTTGCTTATATTAATGTAACAGATAAAGATAACTCTCAGCTAAGTTTAAAATTTTAAAAAATCATTACAAACTAGATAAAAGGTAAAACTATTATACTCTAACAATTAATTATTTGTGTATGATTAGAGTGGTATTTTGTTTTAAGATATGTATGTTAGAGAATTAATGTTCACGGTGAATTAATATAAAAAATGATTTATGAAAGTATTTTATATGAATTAAGATATATCAAGACTACGTATCATCGAAGAGACCGACTAGTGATAATTGGGAAAAATAATAATTTCAGAAAAAAATTGCAACTAGTTGAACTTGGCTAGTAAAATCCTTACGTACATAGACATCCACAGGTAATCCTCTATTTTGAAATTTACTTTACTACACCAAAAGCAGCAAAATATTAAATTTGGTGTAGTAAAATGCATAATGATTTACTTTTATGAACCAATAATGATTTCCTGGTCTAAACAAATACTGCATAATAGTTTTATTTTAGAGGAACGGAAACTCATACTAGCCACCACCAAATGCTCAAAGTAACAAGTGCATGATGCACTTGCACATTATAGGTCCTTCAAATACAGTACAGTAAAACGCATCCATATATTTATAATATTTGATACAAAATGCTTACAGAAACTGCCAAGCTTTTTTCACTGGTAATTAATCACATCACAAAGTGCAGCTAGAAAGATACTTGAATACCAAGAAGTGTGATCAACTGAGAAATGAACTCAGGGTGCCCTGGCCATGCAGCTCCGGTAACCAGATTTCCATCAGTGAAGCAGCGGCTTATAGGGTCCGGCTCCAGCCATGTTGCTCCTGACAAAACCACATTAAGCTTCACAGCCGGATAAGCAGTACATTTCCTTCCCTGTACAGTAAAAATGTATGTCAGCATAGAACTAAGAATTCATGCTACCATCCATTGCATATCACTCAATTATCACAAAAGCAATGGCAAAAAATAGTAGTTCTAGATTTTGAATTTCTGCTGCAATAGATGATAACATGAAATAAGGGAATGACAAAAATATCCTCGATTTTATATTCATAATATTCAATGATTGTCAGTATGTGTTTTACTACCTACTTTCACCAATAGATTATGTGTAGGAAATTAAAAAAAAAAAGTAACAAAACAAGACAACATTGTATATACAAGATCTCATAATTAATCATAGCATCAAGTTAATAATAGAATTCAATAATTCATCAGGCATTTCAAGAGGTAGCAGAATTAATAAAACAAGACGAAGTATTATAAGCTATAATTCTAGAAAATGAGGATGCTCCCATGACCAAAGATTTGATCAATTCATAATAGATGGACAATTGGAAATGATCAACAAAAGAAGCAATTTACAGAGTCTTGGTTAACATATGTCCAGTTCCACGTGTATTTAATTTCTCTAAGATTAATTCTTTATGTTACCATTCCTTCTGCTCCTTGATGGGTGATAGGGGCAAAGAAAGAGAAATATCGGTTGAACATAACTTAGGATTACAATCCAATTATTCAAGCAAGCAAGAAAAACAAGGTATACAAAAGCTAGAAGACTGCCTAAGTGAGATAGAATTAAGATAAGAATAAATTTGAGTAGCAAAAGTATGCTAGCACATGAACACAAAATACACCAGGAGATGAAGTCTCACAGAAGCTGATTGCATGAATTTCATTATCTGTAAGTCTGCAAAGCAAATCACTGCAACATTTTTTACTTTAGGCAATGCTAAAATAGACCACGCGTATAAAAGTGTTGTCTAAACATAGTACTGGCCACGGTTTTAGAAATGAGGCTTAAAAGGTATAAGAGACCACGGGTGTAAATATGTTGATACTTTAAGCCGCTAAAATAGACCACGCGTATAAAAGTGTCGCTAAAATAAACCACGCGTATAAAAGTGTTGTCTAAACATAGTAATGGCCACGGTTTTAGAAATGAGGCTTAAAAGGTATAAGAGACCACGGGTGTAAATATGTTGATACTTTAAGCCACGGGGATAAAACCGTTGATACTTTAAGCAATATTTTGCATGTGGCTTTATTATGAGTTAAAAAACTTGAAATAAAATATATCCCATTTTGCGGGAAACATTTTCTTCTTCCCTCTCTTTTTAAAATCGCACAATAATATATACCTTTAGAACACCAGCTGCAGATAAAATCTGTTGGCCATGACAGATAGATGCCACTGGCTTCTTGTTTTCAAAGAAATGCTTCACCATGGCAATGACTGACTCATTCAAAGCCAAATACTCAGGTGCTCGACCTCCAGGGATGACAAGAGCATCATAGCTCGAAGGATCCACATTACCAAAGGTTGCTGTTAAAGGAAATGCATGTCCTGGCTTCTCACTGTAAGTTTGATCTCCTTCAAAATCATGAATAGCAGTTGGGCAAGTGTCACCAGCCTTCTTTGAGGGGCAAACTGCATCAACATGGCATCCTAAAGCCTGAAGGGACTGAAAAGGAACCTTGACCTCATAATCTTCCATGTAATCCTGCAAAAGTTGGTAACACTCATCTTCATCAATTAAAAGAAACAAAGATGAAAAAATCATTGAGTACACTAGGTGCAATAACTGAGGCAAATGACGGCCTACAGAATTTAGGTGGAATTACACAATGGTGTAAGATGATACTCTTACTCCATGTGTGGCTAAGGATCTCTCAAACAAAAAGTAGATAGTCTCAGCTCTATGCCTGAAAATTCTACTCCTACAATTCGTCATGCCAAGAGAAGTAAGGCAAGCCCATGATTATCAGCTTAAGCAACATGAGAAAAATTTGAACATACCCCACAAATAAAGAGGACTTTTCTATCAGGGCCGCTTATTGTGCCTCCTAATGCCTTCACAAAATGGTGAATAAGTTCAGGGTGCCCATCATAAGTAGCTGCAGTAATGAGATTACCATCCACCACTGTTGTTGCCATGGTCTCAGGTTCAACCCAATGAGCACCAGCAGCAATCAGTACTGGTTTAACAGGAGGAAAAGCTGTGCACTTGCGACCTTTAACCACTCCAGAAGCAGCAGCCAGAATCAATTGTCCATGACAAATGCTAGCAATTTGTTTTCCCAGACTGACAAATTTGGTCACCAGCTCTACAACACTAGGAATATGAGCAAGATACTCTGGAGCCCTCCCACCCGGCAACAACAAACCATCATAGCTTGCAGCATTAACTTCATCAAACGTTGCATTGAGTGCAAAATTGTGACCAACTGTCTCAGTATAGGTCTGAAAGCAGCCAAAAGGCATCAACCAAAATTAAAACTTCCCCATACCAATTAAAGAAGTTTACAAAAGTTACTATTTTTGGAACTAAAATTCTGGGAATTGATTAATTGGGAGTCGTTTAGCTTAAGGAAACATTTGTTGTTTTCACTCTTAAATATTAAATACAAAAAATGACAACTTATTTTTCTGTTTCCTATTTTCAACACTTTGTCGGAGAGAAATTTTATCCATTTCATTTTCTTTTGTAATTAAAAGTGAAAATAGAAAACACAATCCCCATACTAAACTGTCCAAAGAGTTTTTTTTTTTTTTTCTCTAAACCTATACAATTATATTAGATTTTACTTTAAGTTGAAGAGAAACATACTTTGTTTTATTATGAGAAATGAAAACTATAAATATAGATAATTGTAAATCATGTTTAAACAATTCAGGTTAAATAAAAACAGTATTTTTTTAGTATTCTTGACCATCCATGTCCAGTTATACATGACCCATTTATATTTTTTATTTCAGACCACATCAAAAAGTTAAAGCCCTATCCGTTCATAAAAGAATTACAAATCAAGTCAAGCCTTATATTTTTTGCAAATAAATTCAAACCTTATTTTTCGCAAGTAAATTAAAGGCTTACTTAAGATTTAACTACATATGAATTTGCATATTTTTTTAAATGTGTCTTTATTAAAAATTGTCCTTCAATTAAGTGTTCAAATTTTATTTATTTATTTAATTATCTTGCTCATTTGATTTTTATGATCAACAAGAGTAATCATTACTTATGTTTTCTGGTCTTTTAACTTATTAATCAATTCGCTCATCCCCTCTTTAATCTCCTCCAAGCCGATTTCTTCGTTCATCTGAGGAAGATAGCAGAAGTGTGGGAGGAGATTGAAGAAGAAAAACGCGAAGGAAGACAAAAATAAGTGTCATATCTTCAGCTAACAGCAAATTCAAACCGCAGAGTAATTAGAGGAAAATAAAAAATGTTTTAGACGAAAATATTTAATAAAAACTTGATTAGCCTAAATTAAATTACACAATTGAATAATTGGAAGTTGGAAATAGTATGTAAGGAAGAGAAGAAGATGACAGAGACCTGAGCACCGGAAAGTACATGGACGGCGGTGCGACAGACATCGTTGGCCTTCTTTCCGGGACAGACGGCGTCGACGGCAACACCGAATGCTTGCAACGCCTGAAAGGGAACCATGGCCTGCAAGAACACGAAATGAATTATTGATACGAAAGGATTGAAAAGAGTGTAATCACACTTCACAGTGAAGAGTGAATGAAGAAATGTTACTTCGTAGTCTTCCATGAAGTCCCCGCAGAGGAGAAGAACCCTTTTAGAAGCCATGATGGGTAGCTGCTACTAACAGTTTCGCAGAGAATGAGTGAGAATGAGAGGATTATTGAATTTACAGAGAAAGACAAAGGAAGATGATGAGATTATGCGGCATTCGTGTCACTATCCTTTCGTCCCACCTCTCGTATGATTTACCAAAATGAGTTTTTCATTTTAAAACATTTCTTTAGTTCTTTTTAGTAAATACTACTTTATTCCACGTTATTATTACTATCAAATTAATTAATTAATTAATTAACTAAGAGAATCTCCCAAATAATATTATCTTCATTTTAATTACTACTTCGTTCCACCTTATTAGCATTACTATGTAATTAATTAATTAAGAGAATCTCCGAAATAAGATTGTCTCCGGTAATTAATTAAGAGATCTCCGAAGATTGTCTCCGGTAATTAATTAAGAGAATATTAGGGACTAATTTATTGGGTCATTAATTAATTATTGATAGTGTTAATTGTATTTTTACCTTTAAAGCTTAGTTTTGTCATTAATTTTGTTTTCAATTAATTTTTTTTCTTAAAAATTGCCATAAAAAGGAATTTAGAAAAAAAATCTCTACACCATCACTGTTACTGCCAGTGCCGATCTATTAAAAAAAACCTACTTCGGTTTGTACATTTAAATTTATTTCTTAAATAAATCAAGAAGGTGGACGTGCCGGAGTGGTTATCGGGCATGACTAGAAATCATGTGGGCTTTGTTCGCGCAGGTTCGAATCCTGCCGTCCACGTTTTTACTTTCCTAATGATTTTTTATTTATTTAAATTCTCTGGTAGATTTTGCAAAGTTGTGTTGGTTCCAAACGACGTCGTTGAAACCTTCTTCTTCTACAAACCAAAACCCTCAAATAACAGAGCGATAGGGTTTTCCTATCCCCAGCAACAATGGAGGTAGCGAACGCGCGGAACCCCGCCACCAAGCGAAAATTCGAAGACGCCGTTTCTAACGGCGTTGCCACTGATGTGGATCTCTCCCTCCTCGAAGCCATTGAGAAATCGCAGAACGCCATCGAAGTCCTCGACCTCCGAACCCTAAAAAAGCACGTCCTTTCCTTCGAACGTCGCCTGAAGGACAACATCGAAGCGCGCCTGAAGTACCCTAACCAACCAGACCGCTTCGCCGATTCCGAAGTCGAACTCCACGACGAGCTCCAGAAGCTCAAGGTCCTCGCTGGTGCGCCAGAGCTCTACCCGGACCTCGTCGGCCTTAATGTGATTCCGTCAATCGTCGACCTCCTCAACCACGACAACACCGATATCGCCATCGATGTTGTTCAATTGCTGCAGGACCTCACCGATGAGGACGTTCTGGACGACAACGATGATTCTGCTAGGGTTTTGGTCGACGCACTGGTTGATAACAGCGCGCTCGAGCTTCTGGTTCAGAATCTTCATAGATTGAATGATTCTGACCCCGATGAAACTGCCGCCGTGTATGGAACCCTTGCGACAGTGGAGAATTTGATTGAGGTGAAGCCAGCGGTGGCGGAGTTAGTTTGCGAGAAGACGAAGTTGTTGAAGTGGCTTCTCGGGAAGATCAAGGTGAGGGAATTTGACAGCAATAAGCAGTATGCTTCGGAGATTTTGGCGATTTTGCTGCAGAGTAGTACGGTGAATCAGAAGAAGCTGGGGCAGATGAATGGGGTTGATGTGGTTCTTCAGGCTGTGGCCATGTATAAGTCTAAGGATCCTAAAAGTTCTGATGAGGAGGAGATGTTGGAGAATTTGTTTGATTGCTTGTGTTGTTTGTTGATGCCATTAGAGAATAAGGAGAGGTTTGTGAAGGCTGAAGGGGTGGAGTTGATGATAATTATTATGAAGCAGAAGAAGTTGGCTTATGGGTCGGCTATTAGGGCGCTTGATTTTGCCATGACTAAGTACCCGCCGGCGTGTGAACGTTTTGTGGATGTTTTGGGGTTGAAGACCGCCTTTGCAGCTTTCATGGGTAAGGCAAGTGCTACTACAACTTAACTCTGTCTCCCCTTGGCAGAAGTTTAAGCTTGTTTTTTAAATGCTGGTATTGGTGTCTGTGATGGTTTATGTTGTTTACTTTTAATTTGTTTGATAGTGTTTTGTGAATTTGCCTTTTCGTCTTCTGATTTTGTAGACGTGTTGTAAATGGATTATTTTAAAGAAGTTGTTTGTTTTGATGCACAGATTCCTGTAAGTAAGAAGAACAAGAAGGAAAGGTACCAAGAGGATATGGAGGAGCGCCTTGTGTCACTGATTGCGTCATTATTTGGTAAGCAGGCAAGTGAACTTTTATGTGAGTTCGGACTTAGTTAGGATGTCTGTATTGGCTAGTGAATGACAATTCCAGACTGTATGCGAAATTAGTCTTGTTTGAAATTTATTGTGGTCAAATTGCAATTCGTCTGCAAATACTCAGTCAGGGCGTCTTGCATTTGACTGGGAGTGATGAAACTTGAACACGAAGGGTTTGTCTTTATTTTTTTCTTTAAAGGGGTTACTGAAAATTTTGTTTTTTAATGCCTGGTTGTTGTTTGTGAAGGTGCCTTTACATGCCTTTATGGATGTCTATTCATGTTAATATGTATCTATGAAAATGACAACAATTTTTTTAATTGTTCGGAGTGACATAGGTGCATCCAATAATGAGATTGAAATATGCATTTCAGTGAGACATGAATGTGTGTGCCATTGTTATCAGTATCTTGCAATTCACAATATGATTCACTTGATACAGTACATTTGTGTGATATGATTTTGAGTGACTAGCAAAGTGAATAGGATGCTAACTTATTTTGACACTTGAATGACGCCATGAATTGCAGGTTGGTGCTTCATCTGGCTTTGAAAATCCTAGACTTCTATATACATTTTTTTTTTCAAAATATTAGCTGGAAGAAAGGGAGTTGGCCTGTTCTTTCCCTCCAATCTAACATAGGGTAGCCCATTCTTCATGTGCATCTCTTTTGCCTATTTCTTGTTCTCTTCTGTGCCTCTCCCTCACTGTGCTGTGTTTCTCATTCCAACTACTGCAGGTTCTGGTCATTGTCTGCCACTAACACGTGTTCCTCTTTCTGCATTATATATATGCATTGACTTTTAACATGCTTCTTCATGTTAAATTGTTCCTAGAGTTGTCTTTCGTTTATTGATCATGAATTTGTGCTTTCATTTTCAATGTTAGTTGTGTATGCTATTTTATTATTCTTATTTATCATGAACCTTAGATTCATGAGACAGTTTGATCCGCAGCTCGAAAAATAGGCTTTCCAATTAATTATTTGAATCTTGATTAAATTATCATGTTGTATATTTATACCATTTCTGATATTAAACTTTAGTGCTCTGTATTTTTGCCAGGTGGAATCTTGAGGGGTTCTAGGAGAGAAAGATTATTAAGTAAATTTGTCGAAAATGAGTGTGAGAAGATAGACAGACTAATGGAACTATACATCAGGTAGGTTGGACTCATTATACGGTTTGTGAATTTCATGATTATTGAGCTGTGAGAATGTTAATAGTCCCTGGTTAAGGAATTAAACATAGAGTTTTTAAAGGAAAGCGTTGTATTTAATATTGCCAAAGCACCTCTACTATAATTTCCAATAAAGAAATACTTACATTTATTGATTCATTGACCAATACACTTGGCGTATTTATTTGCTGGATCCAATGAACTTATTCTCTTTTCTCCAAGGTTAAAGTTAGTCTACATCTTTTCCTGTATATTGTAAAATTTGTGATGGGTAGTAAGCTCTTATTTTAGAGCTCATATTCTCACTTAACAAATGGATTTATCCATTTTATCCTAACCAGGTATTCAGATAGAGTCAAAGCAGAAACTGAAAGGTTGAATCAAATTGAGTTTGATGACTTGGAGGTATTTTATTTATTCTGCTGCTTCGACATGTCATACTGAAATGCCCTTTTTTTAGCTCAATCTAATATTTCTGTATTTTATAGATGGATGAAGATGAAATATACAATCGCAAACTAGAATCTGGACTTTACACTCTTCAGGTAATATATTATATTTAATACATTAGTTGGTGCTAAGAAATGACATACAGGGTTTGTTTTTACTGTTTCAAGGACTCATCCATAATCACTTCAAAACAATAGATGTCATTTATGATTTCTTAGGAAACATTTGTTCTTTATACATAATGTATTGCCAACTCGGTTTTACAAATGTTTTGTTTCTTTCTATTTCAAACTGCATTTAGGAGCTGATAAAAGAAATTGTATTTAGGAAGAACTTTAGTGAACAACAGTAGCTCTTATACTAGCATCATCTAAGTAGATACCATTTCTGCAGCACGTTTTATGTACTGACAATTTTATATATGGTTCTGCAGTTGATTGCTGTTATTTTGGGTCATATTTGGTGTTCAGAGTAAGTATTTGCATTTATATATTGTTAATGTCAAGAGTATATGTGTGTGTGTGTTTTCACCTGACGAGTGTTAGTTAAATGTTTTGTGGTCAGACATCCACAAATGAGGGGGAGAATTGAGCTACTTCTTAAGCAGAACAAACTTAGTAAGAAGCATATCCATGATATACTTCAGGTATATGTTTTCGAGGATAACCTAATTATCTTTCCAGTGTTGGTTTGAAACGTTCATGTGTGGAGGATGCATTGTCGAAGTTCCATGTCCAACTAAATATAGGTTTGCAATATTTCTAATGTTGCGACCATATTGACGTGTCTGAATAATTCCGTGCATCACTCCTAGAAACCCAGTGTTTTAAAAAAGAAACAGCACAGGCTCAAATCTATTGGAATTTTTTCTGTTTCAGGAATATCATGATAATATTGGTGACCTTGACGGACCGGAAGAGAAGGAGAGAGCACAGACAAAAATTCAGAAGTTCATAATGGCACTATAATTAGTTTTAAGACTTGCAAACTTAAATGAATGTGATTGAAGTTATTCATTAAGTGCTTGTAAAAGAGGAATAGATTAGTTTGGGTATTGAGAATGAAATCGCCGAACTGCAAATGTTGTTGAGATCATAGCCTTGTAATGTTTTCTTCCTCACACTTCTTAATGTAGTTATAATGGATGCTATTTTTTCCCCTGGAGGGGGTGTCTTGAATTTTCTTCTTCTATTCTATTATCCATTTCAGTCCAATACTGAAACTTTAGTCTTTCACTCTATTTCCATACCTAAAAGTAATCTGCACTGTAAATGCGGTAGATAAAGTTTTGTTGTAGTCATTTTACAATTGAGCCTTTAATTTTGCAGGCAAATTTGTCTACGGTTATAATATACTTTGCCTACAACCCTCCATTGTTCCTCCCGTCAGGAAACGTAACTATTCTTTACTAATATTCTCTTGTGCGTAGTAATAAGAGGAGGAAAATATAATTAAGAATAGGACAATGGTATTTGTGGTTAATTTTTAACAGAAGTACTTCTACGAGAAGAAAAAATA
Source organism: Phaseolus vulgaris (assembly GCF_051622355.1). Lineage (NCBI taxonomy): Eukaryota > Viridiplantae > Streptophyta > Magnoliopsida > Fabales > Fabaceae > Phaseolus > Phaseolus vulgaris. The sequence goes on from NC_143503.1 coordinate 26,170,575, forward strand.
AGATTAGGTTTTTTTTCATGGTTTTAGTTTATGTATTTGTTAACTAATCAATTGCTTAAAAGGTTATTTTATTCTATTTATAAGTTAATTTTAATATGGGAATTGCATTTTTCTCAGAACTATTTGTAAAGTTTATTCTGTTTGATCATGTAATAAGACTGGTACGACATTGGGGTTTCAGTGACAAGCGTAAGTAAATGTTTCCGTGTCTGCATAATTCAAAGTAATAAAGCCATGGAATCTGAATGGTTGAATGTGTAATTCGTATACTTTTTTATTGGATCTGAGCCTTGTACACAAATTTACATTATATTAACTCCTGGTGTATCTAACGTCCCTGGAACTGGCTCACCCTGACGCCCTTCTTCACCCTGCACTCCTCAGAACGCTGATACTCTAGATTTTATATATACTACGGCGGTGAGCTGTAACAGAACATTGGATTTGGCCCTAAGATATTACACAATAATGTAAAAGGTTACATCTTACAGCATCTGCAGGCAAACTATAACAATTCATTAGTCGTATCTGTTGTTCCAGGGCGCAGCAATCTATAGTCCCATTCTTCACCACCTTGGTGTCCTTGGCCTGCCCCTGAAAGACCCTCTGGTATATGGTCATAAATGGTTAGTTCTCCAAACTACCAATAATGCTAATCTAACATCTACATTATGCTTTTGCATGCTTGGTACACCTAAAGTATTATTACTTCATTATTATCAATTTGCCTATCTGGTTATAAATTAGTAAATAAAAATTGATGGCTAGGCTGATATCCACTTACCTGAAGGTGGTAGGAGTTGGTCGAGAAGTGCCCCCTAGACTGAGTTTCTTAAAAGGGGTCTCTGATTCATCGAGTAGTTCCATAAGCAAGGCTTCGTTCTCAATGGCCTGGCCCAGTTTTTTGTCATCCTCGGCCTTATGGAAACACTCTCTTTCCTTAGCATGATTCACTAGATTTCTCCATAGAGAATCACTACGGCTTAAAGTTTTTTCATTCCCTAATATCCATAGGCAATATCTGCACAAATTAAACCCAGATTTTAATCAATTTATGTCTTTTCTCTGAACTTGAATTGTTATCTTGTATAAGAAACATACCTCGCCCGAGTGAGTGCTACATTGGCTCTTTGCCGATTGTCAAGAAAACCTATATTTCCATTCTCATTTGATCTCACAGTGGAGATTATTATTATATCTTGTTCACCACCTTGAAAGCCATCAACAGAACGAATATTAACAGAGAAGTTAGGATCAGAAACCAAATTTTGCCGCTTAATTCTTTCCTGGATTTCAGACACCTGACCATTATATGGAGATATGATTCCTATGCTAACTTTCTTCTTTGACCTCAAAAATTCTGTAGCAAAAAAGAGGAATGATGACCAGAGTTATATTATAGTATCCAGAAGTTTTCTTATTTGAGACTAATACAACTAACCATTCACAGACACATAATTCGACACTAGAAGGAAGGAGAAAAAAAAAACCATTTTCAAGGCTTTCAATAATCTTGCAAACAGCAGCAGCCTCAGCCTTGTTTTTCCACCCGTGTCCACGACCAGGTTTCTGCTCTTTACCCTTAGCTATGTTTATGAATGAATATGAACCATACATTTTTCCTTCAAGGAAACGCCTATTATAGCCCATTTCTCTGACAAAAGGGGCATCGGAAAGTTGCTCCTCATAGAACTCCTTATTTGGGAATAAGCTGATGGATGGGTGCATTCTATACTGAACATTAAGCAGATGCTTCTTATACCCCAATGAAACCAGCCTCTCAAACAGACTTCTTCCATATTCAGCCTCTTCAGAAACCTAAAATTGGATCATGTAATGGTATTAGAAACTAACCCTTGATGATGTGCACACAATCCAATCATCAAGAATGTCAAAAAAAGGTACGTACCTGGCTTTTGACTACCGCAGGAAGCTGTCTCTCATCACCAATGAGTATTACATGGTGAAGGCCTGATAGCTGCAATGGAATTGTTGATTCACATTCTTTCAGTTGCGCTGCTTCGTCAATAACTAAGAATTCTACTGGTGTCATTCCATCTTCGAATAATTTAGTAGAACTTGATGCAGTACAGAAAATCAGGCGTGCTCTCATCAAGCAAAATTTTGCCATTTCATATTTGTCAGTGATGTTTGGAAGTAAAATTGTCTGAGAAAGTGATCTCAGTTTGACAAGGCACTCTTCCTTTTTTATGCTAAACCTTCGAAGGGAATCAATAATGCTTTCTCCTTCCTCACAGCCACCGGAAGTTTGCTTCAACTTGGATTTACACAGAGAGTTCTCAAGAGATCTTAGCAAATCAAGAGCTATAGGAATTTTCTTTACCTCCGCAAGTGGAACTAAAGAAGTAGGAAGGTGTGTGCGCAAAGTTCCCAGGTTTTTCTCCATTTGCTCGGCATTGGAACGGAATCTCTCCACAAAAAATTGATCCAGAGTCTTGATGCTTTTCCTTTTTTCATCCTTATACGAAAGGTATTGCTCTTCTATATTGCAAGTGGAGTCCTTCAAAAATTGCAATGTAAGAGGATTATCATTCTTCTCATTCAAGTACTTTTGCATAGCAAATTTTTCCAATGACATAATACTATTTTCTTCCTCACGCTTATATGAATCATATTGCTCTTTGGGGTACTCAAGCAACTTGATCATTGATTCCAAGGAATGTTTCCATCCAGAACACTTCAAAAGATTGTCTACACGATAATCAAGAAAGACATCACTGAGGCCTCGATAACAGTCTACTTTCATTCGAGATTTATTGCCAAATACAACTATGTCACCAAATCCAATATCATACTCAAGTGATTCCTTAACCAAATTATGCAGGCGAGCAGCCACTTCCAACACTGCAGTATTAGTTGGAGCACATGTTAATGTTCTGACTTTTAACTCAAGCAGGGAAAATAACAAGGAAGCTACTGTCTTTGTTTTGCCAGTTCCTGGTGGCCCCCAAATAAGTTTAACAGCATCATTATGATGGCATTCCCTCGAAGTAACACAGTTTAAAACTGCATCTTTCTGGGATTCGTTCAGATTCTGAGATAGGATTATGTTTTTTACACTTGAACAAGTTGCACTATCGTTTTCACCAGAAAAACAAATTTGACAGGTTTCTCCATTCTGTGAAATATGAGAAAAAATAATAGTTATGAATAAACACGATAAACATTGACAGTATTAAAAAGTTCCTACAGTGCCATCTCATCACACATTATCGAGTATAATAAATTTGTTGACTTTTATAATAACCACCTTAAAAATATTAAAAATGATTTTTGAGTGGTTCACATTGTAAAAACTGACAGTACATGTCTACAACTCATTAGTTATTAAGGCAACCACGTTTCGTTGATAACTATGTAGTGAGAGAATCTCAAGAAGAGAAGTAATCCTAGCAAAAGCATTGAATTCCGTTCCAGCTATTCAAGGATTGAATTTCAACATACCACTAGAGCAGCAAATGCAAGCACATTTCAAAATATGTACCTATGCAGAAGAAGTTACCAATGCTAATTAATTAAGAAAAAAAAAATCTAGAATGTTATCCAATAATAAGACACTTCTTTGATTGACCTAGAGATTCATACCTTTGAGTCAGCTTGCAGCACTTTTTTCATCATGCTCAAGCTTGAACCCTCCAGCTGCGAGTTCAAGGCTTTCCAGATTCGAACATTTGTTGTAAGGTTCAAAAGACAGAAGGCATAAAGCTTTGGTGCATTGTTGCTACTCGAGGCATAAAGCTTAGGTGCACTGTTGCTTCTCAAGGAAAACCGAATGTCCATGTCAAAGCTTTTGGATGAGAGTATTGAGATCTTGTCAGTACTTTCTTTTATTCCATGAACATAACCAATATGGTAGTTTCTTTTGGACCTGTTCAAGTCATCTACGGTTTTTGGTTTAATATCTGTTAAGGCAATGAGATCTCCAACCTCAGGCTCATATGTTCCATTCTCATCATTGTTGGTTCTGTTCACTGAAATTTGGTAGAAGAAGCTCTTGGTGGGTATGAAGCTTTTCGACCTTTCAAGTTCAACGCTCGATATTTCACAAAAGGGAGCCTTTGACACGCCTTTCAAGCTTGAAGACAGGTCGCTGCGAGTCTCCTCAATCAGTGAAGGAATGAAGGAGTTCAAGTAATCTGTTATTGACAAAAATGTCTGTGGGATCTTCCTTACCTGAGAGGAAACAATGCTTCAGACTTACATAGTTTTATGAGAATAATGTTTTGTAGACATCAATAGCTACTCTATACCATTAGAGAGAAAGATAGAGAATAAGGAGAAATAATAATGTGGTAAGAGAAATAGAGAAGTGTTTTAAATGAAGGAACATATTTTCTGCACACTGCATGAAATTCTAGCCTTTTAATAAATTTTACTAATTCAATATATTTTCTATTTAGAAAATGAGATTTGAAAGCTTAAGTGATGAGAAGACATTGACATGGTCAAATTAGTGTTCATGTTATTGAGGTGCATAAGTATTACAGCTATTTTGATCATGTGTCCTAAAGGGATAGAATGATTTGTTATGGTTCATGGATGTCAAAATAGGCTAACTTGACTTAACTTTCTCTCAACTAGATCCTTGTGGATTGAGTTTGATTTGTTTGCCAAAGTTTTTGAGAAATAGATAATGAATACTATTAAATAGATGACTTATATGTGGATCCAACCAGACAATAAATAAAAAATAATAATCTGAACATAATATTCTAATCACAAATATTATCTTTCTTGTCTTGACACAATGTTCTTTAGAAATTATCATCGTAAGTTAGATAGAGACACAATGTTCTTAAAATAACTAGGTTTTATTGTCTTCTATAAATACTCATAAAAAGTTATTCAAACAACAGGCTTTATTTTGGCATGATATGTTTCTCTTGCCAAACTGTATAAAAAATGCAGAGATCATTAAGTTTGTTTAGCACATGGCTTGCTATAAGAGCTAAGGTTCTGATATCTCTTATGCAAGAAAAAAAAGGACCACTGAGGTGTAAGAAAATATAAAGCAAATAATAAGCAGTGGTCAAGCCAAAACCAGATTGCATATTTTCCCAACCACTGTGAATGAATGACATACATGCAGCTTTAAAAACCATTTTCCAATCTAAAATAGATGCAACAAAATCAGAAAAAACTAGAAAGTGTAGAATCTTTAGAACCACATGGACGATTGACTTGATGAGTTTCTCACACATCTTTTTGGAGGTTAATGTGTTTTTCATCATGAGCAGTGAAGAAAGAGTAAAAAACAACCATGTGCTTGCAGAGGTTTTCATTGAGAACATCCTTGAGAGTCCAAGAAAACACAGTCTCCACCAAATGAAGACCCTCTTCTTTGGCACTACAGCTTCCCTCCATTTTCTGTTTGTGATAACTCTAGCAGAAGAATGCTACTTGCAAACCAAAACAAAAGGGCAGAAATACAAAGGATCCCTTACATGTAAGGGAAATAAATAGTTTGCACAAGACTTCCTCAGCAAGGTATTGATATCCATGATTAAAGTTAAAAAAAAGATTCTCATAGTTGATGTGGTCATCAAAAGCAATTTACCGTACATATAATAAGAAAAAATATGCAAAGTGTGGCAAAGGGAGAGAGAGTACGAAATAAATGCACATAAGACATTGACTACAAGTCAATTGCAAGTCATTCCATTGGAACGCGTAAAGGGGTATGCTACTCGGTTTTGTGCTCTATTTCTTGATTACTTACAATGCAATTTTTGTGGAATGTGAAATTGTAGAACGTTGGAAATTATTATGACTAATTAATTGGTTGCATTTTTTCTATCACTTCTAATGGAAAATTTTGTTAACCAATAATATGTTGCTTAATGTGTAAGACTCCATGAATACAGACATAAATAGGTATAAATAAAGTTTTTAATAGAGTTGAAATAGTAGAAGAGTGATATATAATCAGCTTGAAAACATGCAAGAAATAGTATTCAAAATAATCTGTTATCTTTCAAATTTGAAACAAAACTTTTGGATTTTTTTTAATAATGAATTTGAACATTATAATATTAAATAATCTAGGATTATTTTTAGAAATTAATTTACGTTCTTTTGCCATATTAAAATATCTTTTATTTTTAAAAGAAACGACTAATTTTATCACAAAAACGTCAAACTAACATTTCATTTAAAAAAGTAAACAAATTTGAATAGTCCAGAGATTAATTTTTAGAAATTAAAAAGTATAAATTAATTTATGTTCCTTTACAATCATAAAATATTTTTTTTAAAAAAAGAAACAAATATTTTTATAAAAAAAAATCTTATTTTGAAAATTTGAAGCATACTTTGTTGATTTTCTTAAAGTAATTATGTTCAACAGAATGCGCTTTATTAAATGAAAAATACTTCAACAAACAAATCCTAATATTTTAAACATGATAATATTTTTGTTCTTATTTTATCTTCTCAATTAAATTTTCTTGCTTTAATTAAATACTATTAAATAGTCTATGTAATATGTTTTAGAAATTAAAAATAGAAATTAATCTATGGTGTTTTACGATCATAAAATATCCTCTTTTAAAAGAATTGTATGATAAAATATTCAAAACAAACTCCTATTTTCAAATTTTGAAAAAATTATTAAATACTTTTACAAATTATTACAGTGATTTTGTTACGAAAATAAGTTACAACTAGAAAAAGTGTAAATGAAAATAGAAAATTAAATTTCACAAACGTTGTTTTTTTTAACTCAAAAAATTATAATTAAAGAAAACGGTGTGAGAAAGATCAAAATGATTAAAGAATAAAATAATCCAATAATAATTTATCTTTCGTATTGGGCCTATAGGTCAAGTCCGAAAAAATAAACATTAACATATAAAGGATATTTTCTCCTGCACCGCTACATTTTATATAATACCAGAATTATCCTTGATAATTTTGAATAATTCCAGAATAAGAATTCTGTAAGCAAAAATATTTTCAGGATAGAGATTCCGTAAACACAGAATACAAAAAATCAGTAAATCCAAAATTCATAAAATGTATTCCAAAATGTATGTTCTGAAAATATTCTGAAAAAAAGAATAATCCAAAAGTTATTTTTAAAAGAAGTAAAATAGTCTTTTTATATAATGATGGGTGCAAAGTCATTTGTTGGGGTGCAGGAGAAACAGACACATATAAATCAAATAAATAGAAAAGCACAACCTATAATAAGAAATTCCTTCCTACACTTCCATGCCTTCTTCTGCACCTCCATAATGAACTTACAATTTTACCTTCTTCTTCATCATCTTTTCCGTTGAGAATCTCACCTTCAACTTCCAACGCCACTACCACTGTCACAATACCTCCCACATCTAACGTCATTGCCGCAGTAAACCCTTACCATCATCGTCTAAACCAAAAAAAAGTTGTATTATGAAATCTAGAATTCATAATACAAATTTGTTTCAGATTGTACAATTTAAAATGCAAAATTTAAAATTTGCATTTCAAATTGTGAAATTTGGAAAGAACAATTTCAGTACTTTTGAAAATATGAGGGTGTTAGAAAAAAATATGAAGGTGCAAAAAGGATTTATCCTTATAATAAGATATATTCTAAAGAGAATAGTAAAAAATATATTTATTTTAAAGAGAATAATAAAAATATAATTTATCTACCCGTAATATAAACAATACAAATGAAAATTGAATAGATAAAGTCAATGACAATTTAGTTACATTTCTACCTAAACATAAGAAAAAAAACAAAAATAAAATAATAAAAAAAACAAAAGAGTGAATTTCAGAAGAGAAAGAAAACAAATATGGTACAATATAGTCAACGAAGAATTTTGAATAGTAAGGATACAATATGTTCTCAAGTGAAACAAATAGAAAAATATAGAGAATGAAAGAAAAAAAACAGAAGAAATAAGTGAGAGAGTAAAAACTAAAAGTTATAATCCTAATTTCACTCTCTTAATTCAAAGATAGAAAAAAATAAGAAATAATAAAAACTAATAAATAAGAAATAAAATATATGTAAATCAATAAAATATGCAAAAAAAAATATTGATGATCAACAAATTAAGAAGTGTACTGTTATAGTTTACTTAGCTTAAAGATGAATGAGACTAAAAACTAAGAAGTTGTAATCTAACTCCACCTACCTTGGTAGCTAAATATAAAATATCTAAAAATATAAATATGTTAATTGATTAAGAAATTTAGTATTATAATTGCGTAGTCTAGAGATTTTATTTAAAATTTTAATAAATATGAAAATAAATTGAAGCAGATACTTACCCAAAAAATTCAATATTGCTCTCAAAGCTGCTTGATATAGGATTCCAAAATCTAATATTTCTGAAAAAACATAAAACAGAAAGAATAATCATCTCTGCCTCATCAATAAAAAGAATGAAATAAACAATATGAAATCTCATGAAGAAACCACATTGGAAAGATCAGAAACAAATTGTCCTTACTTTCATAAGTGTAGAGAGACCCTGATGATGCTGATTTCTTAAATAAGTTTTAAGATGGACATATAAAGTGAGAAGCCAAGGTCATATCTTATTTGGATTAACCAAAGGAAAGGATTACTTTAGAATTTAGAATTACCACAACAAAACATAAAATCTAAAATAAGGCATGGCCTGACATTGAAGTCCCAATAAGGCAAAAGAAGAAAATCTTACCCATAACTTCTAACTGGTTGAAATTGAGTAAATTACTCTGACCTCTCTTGTATTTTACTTGCTTGCACTACACTAACCTCTTGTGTGTTTAAACACCTTCACAAAAAATGATCATTGAATAACAAACCTCTTTTAAGTTTTTTATATATATTTTTCAAAACAAAGGAGAGGTTTAAGTAACAAATAAAATTCAAGAGAGGTGAGAGTAATATACTATTGATTCTAATTTATGTCCCTCAGTCCGAGTGAAGCAAATTGGTTGCATAGAACTTGCATAGCATCTGGAAGATTATAATTGGTCAGATGATTCCTAGCAAGCCATGTCACTGGAATGTCAAATTTCCTGCAGTAACCGATTATGATGTTAATGATTCTATTTGAAATAAATTTTCCACTATTTTAACCATGTGAAGCTAATCAAAGAGTTAGTATAAGTGTTATACCCATCATACAATCTGGTTTTGCAGAATCTAAGAATATCAACAGAATAGCTCCTGTATGAAATGTCAATATTCCTTGCCAAATTGGTTACCTCAGACAATGGTAAAACATCCCAAATCTTCAAAATTTGAACATAATTTGAGTTCTCCTCTATAACATCGATAGTCCAAACAAGATAAAGTGACTCGTTGACCTTATACAGCTCCAATAGTTGGGAAGAAGTATCATCCACAACTCCAAAATTTATCTCCCGTTTAGGCTGACGCCAACCACTTGAAAGTTGCCTTAGCAGGGAACATATTTTCTGGCAAATCTCAGTGCTCTTAATTCTTGCCATAGAAATTAGAAAACTTTGATTGAAGCAAACCTATAAAGTCACGGAAAAAATTAAGAGTTCATGAAAAAGGTAAAGCGGTTTAAGAATTGTTAGAAGACTTTCATCTGCTGCCCCTGTCATAAGGGGGTTAAAGAGCAACTAAATTCATGAATACCATCATCTCCTAAGGAGTGTGAATTTGAACTTTAGGACAATACATCGATCTGGTGTGCATTTATGATGTGAGAAATTTTTTGTTTTAGTTTGGAAATGTTCTCTATCTCTTGTTATGTATGCTTTGAGGGTTTAACTTGAATTGTTATGTCTTGTTCAGTAATAAAAGTAGAGGCTCGAGAACAGTTAGGTGCGTACCTTCCACCTTGCTTTCCTGAAGAGTGGAGAACTCAGATGCAATAAATCACCCACTTGACCAAGATCAATAATGGAAGTTGTAATAGCATGAGATAACCTCTCATCTTCGTCAGCATTATGATAACACCCTCGAGACCTAGCATCAAGGACTATTCTCTCCCAAATAGAGCCACTATTCATCAAAGTTTCCCCATTACCTACTATCCAAAGGCAATACCTGTATAGATAAGGAAAAGGACATTCATAATACAACGAATGTAGAATAAATAGCGTGTATAATAATAAATGGGAACATATCATACCTTGCTCTTGTTAAAGCAACATTAGTTCTTTGAAAATTAGAAATAAAACCCACAAATCCCATGTTATTATATCTTACAGTGGATATTATTATGACATCCTCTTCACCACCTTGGAAACCATCAACAGTTGAAACCTTCACGGAAAAGTTATTAGCAACATCACCACCAAACCTTTTTCCAAGAGCATCTTGTATGGCAACAACTTGAGCTTTATATGGAGATATAACTCCAACACTAACAGTCTGTTGTCTAGTAACTGACTCTGTAAAGAGTCAATAGTTGATAATTAAAATCCAAATATTCAATAAAAGTTACTATTCACAATTACATGATTAAGAACTTAATCACAAACATTTAGAGTTCTGTTGGTTACTTTTACTCGTAGTCATATTTTAGATCACATTATAAAATTACCTTTGTAGAGCTCAAGAACAATGTCAGATACCACAGCTACTTCCACTCCATTTTTTCGGCTATTCCCTTCATCTAATTCATCTTGTCCATAAGCAACATTTATGAAAGAGTAAAACTTAAACATATCACCGCAAAGAAAATGCTTCTCATAGCTTCTTTCTTTGACCCTTGGAGAATCCAAAATCTGTTTGTCATAGAATTCCATATTTGGAAACAAGCTAATAGATGGATGCATTCTATACTGAATATTGAGAAGGTGTTTTTCATGACCCAAGAGGACCAGCCTTTCAAACAAACTTCTTCCGAACCCTGACTTTTCAGAAATCTGTATATTCATAAAGATTTCTATATGTTGAAATATTTTGTCCATGAATTTCATAACAGAGCAAAAAAAAGTGAGACATAATAACAAGCATGCTTGCATAGTCAGGAATTAACAAGACTGGAACACACCTCACTTTTGACTAGGGCAGGCAACTGTTTCTCGTCTCCAATAAGTACAACATGACGAAGACCAGAAAGTTGTAAAGGTATATTTGACTCACATTCTTTGAGTTGAGCAGCTTCATCGATAACTAACATTTCTAGTCTACAGTGTTCTACTGCATGCAATCTAGCAGAGCTCGCAGCAGTACAAAAAAGCATGCGAGATCTTCTGAGACAAAAGTTTTTTATTGAATATTCATCACAAAAATCAGGAAGAATGAACATATTTTGAAGAGATTTCAACATTTTAAGGCATTCTTTCCTGGTTATACACAACTTAGCCTGCCAAGTAGAGCAACTACCTCTATTATGATCACCAATAGATATAGAAATGGCATCTTTAAATTCGTGATCAATAATGGAATTGTTTGATAACACTTCGAAAAGGACTTTAAGCCAATCAAGACATTCGAATAAACTTTTCACCGCTCTTAATGAAATAAAAGAAGTGGGCAAATGAGTACACATATCCACTGCAAATGTCCTCATCCGCCTCCTAATATAATTCAATTTTTTCGTGAAAAAGTTGTGAAATGTCAATCTTTCTATTTTGTTCTCAGGGAAAAGAAAATCCTTCTTCTCCTGCTTATCGTATTTGCTTTTGTTTGCTTCCTTAAAAGACAATCTGCTTTCTCTTAAAGTTCTATTAATTATTTTCATCCATTCATTTTGCTTACAGATTTTTGGATCCTGGGAAATATTAGTTTTCCCTTCATTTGTTTGTTGACTTGCAATTACACGTAGTTCATCCTTTTCTTTCAAGCAGTCATCATCATCTATCTCATAATCCCTCTTTTCCTCACACTTTAAATATTCACGATACTGCTCTTCAGGGATTTCAAGTAAACGAATTACCAGTTCTAAATGATGTTTCCAACCAGACAAGGGTGCAAAGCACCTGGCAAGAATATTTACACGGTAATCAAGAAATATATCAAGAAGATCATCACGATCTTCAATACTCATTCTCTTTCTGTTGCCAAATAATACTATGTCTCCAAGACCATAAGTGTGATAATCAATGGAGTCCATCACTAGCCTAACAAACCTGGATGTCACTTCCAGCACAGCCACATTAGTTGGGGCACAAGTAAGCGTTCTGCATTTCCTCCTGAGGAGGGTAAACAGTAATGAGCCAACTGTTTTTGTTTTCCCTGTCCCTGGAGGGCCCCAAATCAATTTCACAGTATTTTTGTGAGAGCACTCCCTTGCAGCTAAACAACTTAAAACTCCCTCTTCTTGAGCTTTGTTCAAATCAAATGATCGAATAACAGCACCAATATTTGATACATCAATAGTGTACCTTTCACTAGAGAAACATTGAGCACAATTTCCCCCAACCTGTCAGAAGATGCAACAACAATTAAAGCACTTAATCATTTATCCAATCAATAAGGTTATCTTTACAAGGTAATGGAACAAAATTAGGGGGGGGGGGGGGGGGGGGGGGGGAAGATCATACAAAAAATCCAGCCTAACCAGTTGTACAGCTATACCACGGACTAGACATTGCAAGGTATATATCTATGGTAAAAGGTAGAGAATAAACCATTGTTCTTACAGCAGAATCAGGTTGGAGCAGTTGTTTGATGACATGGATATCTGGACCTTCTGGATCTGTGTTCAGTGCATTCCATATACGCATATTTGTTGTTATATTGATAAGATAGGCAGCAAAACCATATATGCCATATATATATGTGCCATCCTCCTGCCAGTACATTTCCAATTTAATGGGCTTTGAAGCTAGTATTTGAACCTCATAAACATCTTCCTCGTCTTTTTTCTTTCTAACCTTCACTATTAAAGCAATAAGATAGGAATTTCCACGCTTGTTCAAATCATCTATGCATTTTGGCCTCGTATTTGTCAAAGTAAAAAGTTGTCCAATCTCAGGCTCACATATATTCCCTTTTCTATCACTATCCGCCACTGTTATCATTTCTATCTGGTATAACAAATCATGCGGAGGTTTATAATTTTCGGAAAAATCAACGCCAGTTATTTCGTACACTGGAGCTTCTGACAACATCTTCATGCTTGAGCATAAATCTGTACGAGTTTCCTCAATAAGTGGAAAAGTAAATGATTTCAAGTAGTGAGCGACAGACAAGAATGTCATTGGAATTTGCTTCACCTATTAAAACGTACAAATTTAACAGCTTTAGAATCTAACTATATGCAAAAATGGTAAGGAGCTTCAGGTATTCATCAACATATTAGAAAAATGTAGTAAGTCCCATAAGTGCCTGCAGCCTGTAAGAATTATTTTCGTTTACACATAACATAACTCTTTACTCCGTACGAACATCAATAAAAAAAAGGAAAAACGCTAATTTTTACACATCAAAGAACACCCTCAATGAAGAATCCTCAAGCCTTTTAATAACTAAAGAAACCTCAATGAAGCTCTTGTATGCGTGATCAGATCACACCTATTTATTGATAAATGGATACAATACGTGTATAGAATACTGTGCGTATCCAATATGACAGATACGTATCTAAAAATGTATGAAATCACATTTCTTAGACATTGTAAAAAAACTAAAAATTATTATCATCATAAAAGTATTAGTGCTTCATAGATTACATACTTCATTGATAAGTCCTGGTAAATGTTAGAGTATTGGATATGGATATGTAACACAAATTCCCCTCTAGAAATCACTATATATTGGGCCCAAGTATCCAGAATCAGACACTTCACTTATGTTATCAAACAAAATGAATCACACCAACACTAAGGAACAATGTAAAGAGGAAAATTGAAGTATTCCAAACAAAACTCAACGGCATAGGCATACGACAGACAACAAGATGTTTAAAGCCTACTAACCTAACTGGACAGTAACTACAAAAACACTCTTACACTGACCTAACTCCATGGGAGGAAAATTCACAGTTATAAAGTGAGAATTTACAGTGTAATTTAGTAATGGTGTGTTGGGAAAAAAGGTCATAGAGGAATGAATAACCTGACCTTGTCTACGTAAAGACCATTGTTGAGTATATCCTCAAGAGACCAAGATAATATCAATCTCGAGAAGCCCTCACCCTTTTCCATAACTTGGGTTTCTAAGAAAATTCAATCAGATTATCGCTCACTGATCAGAGAAACCCATTGATCAATGAGGAGAACAGATACACGGGAATGAACTTATTGAATTTACCATTGCAGAGAAAAGCAACAATTGCCATTGCAGACAGAACAAAAATGTAGCACAGTTCTACTCTCTAACACGTAGCAAAGCATTTCAAGCAAGACAAATGCCTAATTTATATAGTGATTTTTTTGGTCATAAATTGTCTCTTAAATGATATTTCAATGATAAAATATACTTGTATTTTTCTTTTTCTTACGAATATCATTTGCATCACATTTATTATTATTTTTCTTTCAAATACAATAAATTTTTTAAAAAGTGTTAGTTTTACTCACATTTTATTTAAATAGGAAGATAGAAAGAAATAAATGCAAATCATAACTTAAGGAAAACAATATTATTTTTATCACATTGATCAATATTTTCCCTTTTATTTTGTGTATCATGTTACCTAAAAACAATTGTGGCAATTGCTTGATGCATCCAATTAATTTTGACTTCCAAATGAAAATTTTAAAATCTCATTATGCCTTTTTCACATATTTGCTTACGGATTTCAATATCCAGAAGTTATTTTTATACATTATGGATTTCAAAATCTGGAAGGTCATTTTCATATTTCATTTAAACTCTGAAAGTGAATAATGAGTTCCGAATTTTCATATCCAAAATGGTGTATTGTAAATGGTGTCAGAATTCTTTTATGTTTGCTTACGAATCTTGACATCCGAAAAATCATTTATGTTGTCCAAATAAGCTTTCGGATGGTGAAATCAGGAAGTGACATATTCGTTATAGATTTGTATATCGAGAACTTTGTAATTTCACTTATGGATATGAATATCCAAAATGCAAAAATATTTAAATTATTAAAGACAAAATGGACATTTTACATGAGTGTGTTGGGTGGAGGTGAATCAGCAAACAATTGTTTGGGCTATGTCCAACATTATTTTATTTTATATTTGTGTTATTTATTACAGCATTTTTTTTTTCACCTTATATTTTTCTTCTATATTTCATAAATATAAAATTATTGTTTTATCTTTAAAAAAAGACTTTTAAATTTGAAATTTTTTTTAATATAACTTTTTTTTGAATTATGCAAATTAATTTATTTTATTTTAACTTTTAAATTGTGTAATTTATAAATAATTTTTATTCAAAAATTCTTTTTAAACTGTATAATGTAGAAGTTATTGACTTCCATCTAAAAGTTTTTTTTACTTTCATATTGTGTAATTTAAAAATATTTTTTTATACTAAAAATATTTTCAAATTGCAAAATTTAAAATTGTTGAATCCAAAAATTATGATTTATAGAACCCTACACTATAAATAAAGGTGGAAGAGGACACTGAGAAGAAAAAGGAGCGTTTTGGTGTTTTATTAAATTACAGCTTAAGAAAAAAATAACATCTCCAAAATCTTCACCGCCCTGCGCTTAGAGACTCCGATTTAAGCCTTCGATCTCAAATTTTGAATTCGTAAGTTATTTTCCCTTTTTCTAGTCTTTAATAATACTAAATTTCGAAGTTACTGTTTTTATATTTTTCTAGTTGGATTTCAATTTGATCGATTTCATTACTTAATTTCTTCCTATGTTGTAATCTATAGCTTTGCTAGGTTTCAAAGTTATGATCTTTTGCATTGGATTTCTTCTGGGCCGATTTCAATTTTTTTATTACAGTTCTCGTTTGGTACTGTGAAGGGAACACAACAGTGGGTGGTTGCTACGCAGGAGAAGGTGTTGCGTATAATTTGACTGTGGGAAGATGCACCCTCCTTTAACATTGCACAAACACCCAATGTGCACTGAAGTGAGTTTGTTTGATTATTCTGTTTAAAAATAAATCAAAGTATTTACTATTATTATTGTATTCTTAAATAGATATTGTTGTTGTTGTGTTATTGGTTCCCTTGTTGTTTATTATTAATTTGATGTTTATGGTTATGTTATGGGATAATGATTAACTGTAGGATGTTTGGTCCTAATCCAGTATTCCTATGAGTAAATCACGTTTGCTATGTAAACTTGTAATGGTTATGTGGAGTTGTGTTGAATAAATGGAATGAAGCTTTGATGACAATACTCAAAAAGCTTCAATATCTTTTCCTTGCCTTTGCAGTCCACGGTGGACTTTAGAAATTCAGATTACTAAGCGACTATTTAGTTTGAGATTTTGTTTCTACTTTATTTATCATCTTCAAAAGTTTGTGTGCAAAACTTGTAGAGTAGTGAACACAATTTTTATTGGTTTCTGTTTTTTCTTTTTCTTGTATAAGCTTTAGAAAACCGGAAATAAAGTAGAAATAAAAAATAAGAGAAAATTTTTTCATTTGGTCCTGAATTTCACTGTAATTGGTCTAGCAAACGTGAAGCAGTATATACTTGACCAACTTTAATTTAGATTTTGCTTTTGTGCAGATTATTGAGCAGTTTCAAAAGTGTCATGTTGAACATCCAATTGGCAAATTCTTTGGCGAATGTACTGATTTGAAAATAAAATTGGATCGCTGTTTCAGAGAAGAGGTGAGCCTTTTTCATTTCGTTCTTCTATTTTTGTTGTTGTTTGTTAAGGATCTCTTTGTTTTGTTCTCCTAGAAAGCTTTGAAGCGGAAGGCTAATTTTGAAGAGAGCAAAAAGTTAAAGGAACAATTGCGAAATTTTAGGAAAGAAAATGCTGCAAGCACTCAATAGAAGATTTTTTTGAAATGTAAAAAATGCCAAACTGTTCCGCAAAGTAGAACTATAATTTTGTACAAGGGCTTGATATGATGTACTTCTTACAGCCTTTAAAGAGGGTTATTATACACACTAATATTGTTTGAAGAATATTTGAGGCCCTTGCCTGCTCTGTCTTTATGCTACTCACTCAATGATTTGACGAATCATTGATTCATTATATGTTATTTCATATATGATGAGAGCATCATAATGTTATTACAAGTGTGTTGGCTGATGTAATTGGGATTTGAACTTGGAATCAGGGAATAAAAAGCACTCATAAAAATACAGTGTCTAAGCTTCTAAATTCGCTGTGACTTCGACAATGAGTATAACATGTTTGGGTTCCACTTAAGACAATGAATCAGAATGTTAAAGTACCTATCTCTTTGCATGATGTAGGTGGTGTATATATATAACTTAGCTTGAAGATTACTTGCTTTAGGAAAACATTCTATCAAAAAAGACAAGAATCAATTTAGGAGCATTATGGCTGCTACTATCAACGGTTTCTTTTAGTGTGTGTATATAACTCACCCCATTTACTTTATTAGGTGAAGACTCTTCAACATCAGCACCACGCACCAAGGTCTTATTTTGGATAAATGTTTAAGTATTGGTAAGAGAAGAAATACTCTAAAGATAAAATGATGTAAACTTCTCTCTCAAGTTAAAATTAACTTGTGTATTTTTAAAAGATTTTTGTGTATTATTAATTTAAACATGAGAAAAATCCAATTATTTTACATTTTTATTTATTTTCTTTTATAAAAGCTACCGAGAATTTTCTCTAAACAAGTTTATCTGGTTTCTCAAGTCTGTTATTTTTGTTGGCTTACCACCTTACAGTGATGGGAACATTTTCCCTGAATTTTTCAAATTGTAGTTTTTTCTTTGGTAAAGGTATTCAAAGGTCAAAACCAAAAGGAAGTATAAAGAAATGAACACTAATGCCATTTAATATAACTTTAAAATGTTTTAAATGATGATTAATTCCATCCTCAATAAATATACTAGCTTTTATTCTCTTAGTTCTCAATAAAACATAGCATAATAACATTTTAATTTCTCTTTTCTGCTGAAACTAGCTTAGACACACATCCAGAAGCTAGTCTGGTTACAAGCGAGGAGATACCTCTGCAGTCTGCAGTGTATGGTGACTAACTTGATCATTGAAAAACGAACAAAAGAATCTAATAACAATTGGAAACCTTTCGGAGCAAGCAACTAAGTAATTAAATTCATTTATAAGAAACGGATATTGTTTAGTTGAATGTTAAAAATAATTGGCGAGCATAAAAAAGTAGTTGGAATTCCAGTTTCACGCAGAGAACTGTTCTTTGGTTACCTTTTGATTCCAAGAGAATGCTGATATCCTTAAAGCAAAGCTTGTGGTTCACTGGGTTGAGTTCCTATTCTATGCTGAAATAGCATGACAGAAGGTACAAGAACAAAAACATGTTGGATGCACAAGGAAAACAAGGAACTTTGATTTGTAATTGTGTAGGTGAAATTTACATCCAAGGAAAACAAGATCATATGAAGTACTATTAACTTGGCAGCATTCCACACAAGCAACTGTTTGGTTAAAACTCTCCATGTTCTTAATTATATATTAACACTGTCTATGTACTTAGATTAAGGAAGTGACTTCCCCCTTCGTTTCCGTTTAGTTACATGTTTGAGAAAAATCGTTTCAGCGCATCAGTGAGAGATATTGCATCTGTTTCACTCTGGCCAGTCTTCCAGACCTTGAATTCTAAGGGATTTGAAGAAGTTCCAGTCCAACGTTTGAGTGTGGACATTTTATAGGGCCCTCCTCTTTCACCACAAGGACCCACACAATGCCAAATAGAAATATCAGGATTCTCCTCCGCCTTTCTTCTGCTAGAAATGTCTCTAACAATTGTCTCTTGTTCATCATCGTCACTTAAAACGATGACATTTTTAGGAGTGCTCAATTCCTTTTCTTCCACAGGAAGAGCTGAGATACTAGTATCCTGTTTGTCATTGACACTTGCAACTGAAATGCTTTGCTTCTCCTTTATTGTTTCTTCAGCATACAAGGTAGCACACAGATTTCTGCCATTTATTATAACAGAACCAGATTCAGTGTTCCTTGGTTGGCACAACCCATATTTTACTGGATAGCCCAATTTTTTAAGGAGTTTAGCCTCAGGATCATCTTGCCTTGCTTTTGTGGTAGTAGAAGATTGAGGCAGATTTCTTTGAGAAGTGATTTTATCTTGGGAACCCGTACTGGCAACAGGAAAGGTTGTGCCCTCTTGATTTTCCTTTACTGGAGATTTTGGACCTAAGCAATGAAAATTAACACAATGCATATTGTTAGTTTCATTTGTAAATGGTGTCTGCATAAATTTTCCTGGCACAATAACTCAGAAATAAAAAAGAAAGCAAAGTCACTTTTACAGTGAAATCCAGACACATCTACTGATTGCTTAACCTTGAAATGATATGGTGGGCTAAATATAGGAATGAAATAATAAAAGGTTCATAACATGCACATTAAAAGATCATTAATCTAAGTGACCTTTGTTTGAGTAAAACAAAGATTTGGTTGTTTAAAACAGAAAAACTTAAAGGGGGTATTTAACTTCTAATGTACAATAGTCTGTACATGGTAAAATATGGATTAGGAAGCACTTGCAAATAATTAAGGAAACAAATACCTAAAAACAAGGAGCTATTAAAGAAATTATTTAGGGAGCTACTAAGCTGGTTGATTAATACCAACATATTTATAAAACTAAAAGAGAATATTCAAATTCACTCACCAATACTCCCCCTCAAAGCTGGCACGTAGAACTAGATTGTAAATTTTTAACCTAGAGGAATAGTAGATTTAATGTTACGAATCTACGATAGTTTCTCTCCATAAAAATCAGTTTCCCTAAAACAATGTCACCAGTTTCATTGGTATAGGACAATGAGCTTTTAGCTCCCTTAGTAGTTAATGTTATCATGGTACAATTGCACATGAATGTCAACTTTTATTTTAAGCTCATCTTTGTGATTTTCATCCGGAATCCTTCACAGATACCATGAACAAGGGCTTGAAATTCAACTTCTGCATTGGAATGAGATACTTTATCCTATTTTTTGCTTCTCCAAGAAATATACACTACCGAGAGGTAGATTTTTTGTCAATAATACCAAAAGCTGCATAGTCTGCATCAGTGTATATCCTTGGGGTCAAAGTGTCTTCTTTACAGGACAACAATCCTTTACCCCTTTCTCGGGCTTGACTTCAAGTAATGAAGAATTTTTTCAACTATTTGCATGTATCTTTCTCTTGAATCGTGCATAAACTACATGTTTTTTGGGGGGAGATGAAAATTTCCTTACGGAATAATTAACCTCTATTCCAAGGAAATACGTTTTTCCATATCTTTCCTTTCAAATTGGGCCACCAATTTTTCTCTTAAAGCCAAGGTGCAACTTTTTACATTTAAGAGCGTAACATCTGTCACAATTGAATTGTGACTTGGCCCATCTAGAGGACAATCGATGCAACCTGTAACAATTTCTCCCTCAACAATTGCTCCATTGGAAATTGAACTCATGACCTTGGTTCTAATACTAATTGTTGGAAAGAGCTTACCGACTAGGCTAAAAAACATAGTTGATAGTCAGGATACAACTCTTATCCTTTTACTTAAGATTGTAGTAGTTAAAGCACCACAATTTGATGTCCAAGTCTTTTATGATGAAGCCATAGTTGGGGAATTTACTCATGTTTCTGATGTTTTTTTGTTGGATTATGACATTTATTATGTTTTGGTCCTTAGATTCTAACAAATACAACAAACTTCGCTATTAGAAATTAAAATCATCTTCCTCGTGGTTAGGCCATGATATATAATAAGAAAAGAAAAAAGTTATTGGATAGTTCAAATCTTTTGTAAGTTTATGTACAATTATAAAACTATTGATCAATTGTACACATATAAAACATTGTTTAATACAATAGATGACTATAAAGTTATATTTCTGGATTTGCATATGGTTATATTATCACCATTTGCAACTGTAATGAATTGTTCTCTAGACCTTTTGACATTCAAATTGAAGAGCAAGGAGATGGATTCATACTATCAGTTACTCTTGAATCAAGATTCCAAAGTAGGGTTAATAGTATTGAATGTATTCTTACCTTTCATGAATAGGGTATACAATTTAGAGAATTTTCAAGTTCCTCTTTATAAACTTTCATACCAGACATTGAAAAAAAAATCACAACAAATATGTCAAAGAGACAACCAAAAAATCCCGATTTAATCAAATTGGAGTCAAATTGGAGACCACCACTCGGAATGGGCTAAGACACTTGTCTGTGGCATTGGCAAGCAAGCTTTTCCAGAGCAAGGCATGTGGGCTAGATGCTTCAATACTAGTGGTGGCGCGTGATAGTATGTGACAATTTATTGACAATGCATCTATTAGCATTATGATTGTCAGGTGTACCTTTTTGGTCCACCACTAATCTCAACTGTGATAGTGAACAACAAAGGTGGCGACTATTAACGTAGTAGTCAAAATAGAGTGTCCAAGATTGCAGCTATAATACCAACTTGAACTATGTAAGAAAATAAACAGTTACTTTATTGATAACAATTACATCAATTACGCTCTCATCATCTCTATTTGTAATAATTGAATTCTTTAAAATAAATAAAAAATAAAAATATGCGGAAATGAACAAAAAGATTCTAAAGATATATTTTTCTAATAGTCAATTATTTACAACAATATATATATATATATTAGATTGACTTTTACGTTCTTTGTATTAAATTTATCATAAATTATGTTATATTTTAATCATGACTCTTGTAATTCACAATTCAATTTGATTTGTGAATCGAAAACTGGGTCTTCCAATTCACGATTTGTATCAGGATTTAATTAGCATGCTCTAAAGGGCATTCAAAAAAAAATTCATAACTGCTAATTTCCAATGTGGATATGAGATGAACTTAGAACTCGGGTGATTTATGCTGCAAGTTCTAGCACTTTTCCTGGCACAAATTCTAACACCTTTTGAATTTGAATAAGAATAATGGGGTTCATTATTACCTGGAACATTATAAGGAGAGATTATGGAATCCATTTGTTCCAGTGTCGGAATGATTGGCTGAACTTTCTTCTGTTGTAAATTCCTCCGAGTATAAACATGAAGCACCTTATTTGACTGCGATTTGTCTACCCGTGGCTTAGAACTATCTATTGTTGGCACTCCTTTATCATTCTCAACATCCTGAGCTATTCTTTCAACTGCATAAATCGAATACAAGATAGGATAAGGTCAAGACTGACGGGTTCTCAAAATATGGTAAGAGAGGAAAATAACAAATGAAAGGAAAGAATCAAGAATGTCATCAGCTTTTATTGCTCTGTCAAGGGAAGCCTTCCCCTCAAGTAACTGTAATACAGTTCTCCTGCATCAATTCCAAAACACCTCTCGCTATCTGCTAAGCCCGAAGCACTTGGAAAACTCTCCCTTAAAAACTGATTAAGGGGAGAAAATCAAACACTTAAATACACTATCGAAGATCTTATACTGTTCAATGTGGAATTTAGACACCCATAATATCCATATCCCTATAATAACACCATCTTTAAGAGCCGAGGCAATTGACACTTTATGAAGTTCCACTCAACCTTTTGGTGTAATAATTGGTAATTCTAGGAATCTATTGCACCCGAAGAACTAAAAACAGAAACAGAGAACCCAAGATAAGAAGAGTCCCAAGAGTATATTGGAGCTCGGATTGTTCGTTTGCCAGGTAAAGATGAAGACATGTTTGTTCACGCCTTCAAAAAGGGCGTATTACCTTGACCGTTTAGCGAATCGTTGATTAGGAGTCACCCCGCCACGTTTGCTGAAATCCGGCGACGTGTTGTGGCTCATATCGCTGCTGAGAGCGAAGTTTCAGAGAAACGGGGAAATGTGGCTCCAGCTAAGCCACGGGTTCAGACGAGGATTCAGCCGCAGAGGGTGATGGAGGCGGCGACTGGGAAGAAGGATCAAAGGATGCACCATCCTTATGATCCAGAGAAAAACAAAAGGAAGGGGTCAGGGCGGCCTAGGGAGTTAATCGCCCTCCGAGGTATGAGTTTGTGATGGGATTGGCTGACTTGATTGCCCTTCCGAATATTGCCACCAGGATTAAAGTGCCTGAGAATAAGGTGTTGGGGCCAAAACCGGATATGTGGTGAGTTCCACAAGAGTTTTGGCCATTCCATTAATTTGTGTTTGGCTTTGGGTCACCAACTCGCTGAGTTGGTGAAGTGCGAGTTCTTGAAAGATTACTTGCTGGAGAAACAAACAGGTCAATCGTCAGACTCGCAACCGGTGAGCAATGAGGGACAACAACATGAAGTACCCATTCACGGCAAGATTCACACTATATCTGGAGGTTTCTCAGGTGGTGGGTGTACTGCATCACAGCGGAAGAAATATGCGAGGTCTGTGATGTCAGTAGAAGTTTTTGAGGATCATTCACCCGATGTGGACATTACGTTCACCAAGGAAGATCTTAGGGATGTTGTACCCCATGACAACGATCCCATTGTAGTCTCGCTCGTTACGGTAGGAAGGAAGGTTCACCGGGTGTTGGTCGATCAAGGAAGTTCGGCAGATGTTATGTTTTGGCTGACCTTCAACAAATTACAGCTATCTCCTGACCATCTGAGCCCATATGTGGGCTGTTTATATGGTTTTGCTGGTGATCAAGTGGAGGTCAGGGGGTATATTGATTTAAGAACCACATTCACGGATGGGGTGGCCTCGCGTACAGAGAAGATCTACCTTGTCGTGAATGCTCCTTCAGCATATAATGTTCTGTTGGGAAGGCCGACACTTAACAAGATAGGAGTTGTGCCTTCAACAAGGCACATAAAGGTCAAATTACCTTCGATGGAGGGGATGGTTATCACCATTCACTCTGATCAAAAGGAGGCGAAGAAATGCTACGAAAACAACCTCAAGAATAAGTGATCGGTGTGCCACGTAACCACAACGCCGCTCCCTGGTGTGAAGCCTAGACAAGTAAATCGGCGGGTTGTGGACACAGTTTCGGAGGTGACTGCTGAAAGGGAAGTAGTGATGGCAGATGTCGAGGTGGGGTGCGAGAACGCCGCTCGGGTAGAGGAAGAGAAGGACTGCCCAGAAGTTACTAGGGAGTCAGGAATAGCAAGAGCGGCGACCGCCAGTGAGAAGAGGCCTCAACCGACTGAGGACTGGCTGGAGAGGAAAATCGGTGGCAGAATGTTTAAGCTTGGTAAGTCTTTAGGTGGCGAGATACAAGACCAGATTGCCAAGGTGATAGAAAGGCATTTGGACGCGTTTGCATGGTCTGCTTCAGACATGTCAGGGATCGACCCTGACTTCTTGTGTCATTGCCTAGCAATGGATTCTCGAGTCAAGCCAGTTCGACAAAGAAGAAGAAAGTTTAACAAAGAGAAGAGGCATTAGGGACGAAACGTAGAAACTCCTCGCTACGGGTCATATCAGGGAGATTCAATATCCAGAATGGCTCGCCAATGTTGTGTTGGTGAAGAAAAGCAATGGAAAATGGCGAATGTGTGTTGATTTTACAGATCTGAACAAAGCCTGTCCAAAGGATTCTTATCCTTTTCCAAGTATAGATGCTCTGGTAGATAGTGCATCAGGGTGTAAATTGTTTAGTTTCTTGGACGCCTTCTCGGGATATAACCAGATTAAGATGCATCCAATGGATGAGGAAAAGACTGCTTTCATGACGGAGAGGTCGTGTTATTGTTACAAGGTAATGCCCTTTGGGCTGAAGAATGCGGGAGCCACGTACCAGAGGCTGATGGATAAGGTGCTTACGCCCATGCTAGGAAGGAATGTACAAGCATATGTTGATGACATGGTCGTGACGTCCCTGGAGAAAAGCAAGCACATTGCTGATCTATAAGAGTTGTTCATTACAATAGCCAAGTACAAGTTGAAGTTAAATCCCGAGAAGTGCATTTTCGGCGTTGAGGCAGGGAAGTTTCTGGGATTTCTCTTGACTGAAAGAGGAATTGAGGCAATTCCTGATAAGTGTGCCGCTATTTTGGCGATGAGGAGCCTTGCTACTGTAAAGGAGGTGCAACAACTTATAGGTCGGATGGCCGCCTTGTCTCGATTTGTATCTGCTGGTGGAGAGGAAGGACATCCGTATTTTCAATGTCTGAAGAGGAATAATAGGTTTGTGTGGACAAAGGAATGTGAAGAAGCTTTTTTGAAGCTTAAGGAGTATTTGGCGAGCCCATCGGTTTTGTGCAAACCTCAATTGGGAACCCCACTCAGGTTGTATTTCGCTGTAACTGAGAAGGCGGTGAGCGCGGTACTCGCCCAAGAGCAAGATCAAATCCAGAAGCCTATTTACTTTGTCAGTAAGGTGTTGCAAGGCCCAGAAGTGAGGTATCAAGCCTTGGAGAAGGCGGCTTTAGCGGTTGTGTTTTCAGCAAGGAGGTTGCGCCATTACTTCCAGAGTTTTACAGTGTTGGTAATGACTAATTTACCTATCCAGAAGGTTTTGAAGAAGCCGGATGTAGCTGGAAGAATGGTAAAATGGGCGGTGGAGTTATCAGAATTTGATATTAAGTATGAGCCCCGAGGACCGATCAAGGGGCAAATCTTCGTTGATTTTGTGGTCGAGCTCTCTTCTGAAACAGCGCAGAGTGAGGGGAATGATTTTCGTTGGGTGCTCTCAGTGGATGGATCGTCTAACCAGCAGGGTAGCGGTGCTGGAGTTATTTTGGAGGGGCCCGACAGTGTGTTGATAGAACAATCCCTGAGGTTTGCCTTCAAAGCTAGCAATAATCAAGCAGAGTATGAGGCATTGATCGCCGGAATTTTGTTGGCAAAAGAAATGGGAGCAAAGGTGCTGGTGGCCAAAAGTGACTCGTTGTTGGTCACTGGGCAGGTTACTGGCGAGTTTCAGGCCAAGGATCCGCAAATGGCAGCTTACCTGGAGTATATACAAGAGTTAAAGGGGTCCTTCGCCTTGTTTGAAGTGGTACACGTGCCAAGGGAGCAGAATGTCCGAGCTGACTTGCTAGCCAAGCTCGCCAGTTCGGGCAAGGGGGGCAGGCAGAGGACCGTCATACAAGAAACTTTGAAGATACCTCGGGCGTTTGTGGCAGATCATCAGGTTCTTCAAGTAAGCAAGTTGACGAAGGGAATGGCAAGGAGTCATAGATCCTTGACTCAGGAGACTTTGAAGACGCCGAGAATTAGAGCACATCCAGTGGGAGAAGTAAAGATGATGCAAGTTTGTACTATCCATGAGTCAGATACATGGATAACGCCATACCGACGCTACATGGCGGATGGCGTGCTCCCACTGAACCCGACAGAAGCTAGAAAAATAAAGAATTCCAGCAAGTTTACCCTCATTGATGGCGAGTTATACAGGTTTGGGTTTACGCATCCTCTTCTAGTATGTGACACGGAGAGAAGTGCATGAGAATTATGGCTGAGCTCCATGAGGGGATTTGTGGGAGTCACATCGGGGGTCGAGCTTTGGCAATGAGAACTCTCCGTGCAGGTTATTATTGGCCCACAATGAGGGAAGATTGCAAAAGATATGCCCAGTGTTGCAAACAATGCCAGCAGCATGCTGATTGGCACAATGCGCCTCAGAAGAGCTGAGGTCAATTTACAGCCCCTGGCCGTTTCACACATGGGGAATTGATATTCTGGGACCCTTTCCTTTGGCGAACAAATTGTCGCCCAAGTGGACAGGACCGTTCAGAATAACCGAAGTGCTCGGAAACAGCGCCTACCGCTTGGAGACGTTGGAGGGAGGGGCGATTCCTCGTACTTGGAATGTCACCCATCTCAAGTTTTATTACAATTAAAATACGGTAAATAGTGATTAAATTGAACAGTTTTAAACAATTGGTATTCAGTTGAAATAGTTTTCAAGGGGGCACTCTTTTTTCCCTAAGGAGGGTTTTTAATGAGGTCACCCAATAAAGAAGGTTTCAAAGTTTATTAAAGTTTCCAAGTTTATTAAGTTTGCATGTTTATCATTCTAAAGTTTTCAAAAAAAGACCTTATCGCTCTTGTGTGATTTAAGGCAACAGTTTAAAGATTATTGCATGCATTCAGTTTAAAACTTTTAAGTCCTCATCGCTCTCGTGCGATCGGAGGCATTAGTATAAAGTTTAAAAGTCCTTAACGCCCTTGTGCGATTTGAGGTGATAGAGAGAAGATTGAAAGGTCCTCCTCGCCTTGAGCGGGTGCAGGCAAGAATAGATTGCAAGACCTCTTTGTTGTAAGCTAGTTGAGGCAAGTTTGAAAGTCCTCAGTGCATCCAGGAGGGATGAGGTATCACCCCTGGACAAATTGAGGCACCAGAGAAAGTCCTTCTCACCCTCGAGTGAGTTCAGGGAAGTTGAAACTGAAAAGTCAGGGGTGCTAATGATCTTAAATGTGGAAGAGGAAGGTTGATGGAAAACGCCTCCTCTCTTTAAGTAAAACATCAATATTGGCCTAGTAAGACCAGTTAAAGCTTCCGCGTTTGCGGGTTATGAAGATAGATAAAATCCTTCTCGTCTTGAACGAGCTCAGGTTGATGGAAAACGCCTCCTCTCTTTAAGTAAAACATCAATATTGGCCTAGTAAGACCAGTTAAAGCTTCCGCGTTTGCGGGCGTTATGAAGATAGATAAAATCCTTCTCGTCTTGAACGAGCTCAGGTTGATGGAAAACGCCTCCTCTCTTTAAGTAAAACATCAATATTGGCCTAGTAAGACCAGTTAAAGCTTCCGCGTTTGCGGGCGTTATGAAGATAGATAAAATCCTTCTCGTCTTGAACGAGCTCAGGTTGATGGAAAACGCCTCCTCTCTTTAAGTAAAACATCAATATTGGCCTAGTAAGACCAGTTAAAGCTTCCGCGTTTGCGGGCGTTATGAAGATAGATAAAATTCTTCTCGTCTTGAACGAGCTCAGGTGCGGTGTGAAGGGTGGAAGAGGTTAAAGGGTGGCTGAGGTAGGTTCACAGTGAACACCTCACTATCCGAAAGGCAACTCTACCCCCAGATGAGGGAGCAATGATCAAGTTATTTCAGGTTAAAGACTCAGGGAAGGTAGAGGGGGATCCATAAAAGGCACCTCCCTTTCCTAGATGAGTGGATGGTAGTAAAGATTGAAAGCTCAAGGAGGTAGAGAGAGATCCGCAAGGCAGCTTTCCTCCCATATGAGTAAAGATGACCACTCAAAGTTATGAGGTAGCCCCATTGAGGACGCCTTTCCAGTTAAAAGAAAAATGACATTGCCGAAAGCCTGTAACATTGAGATTGAGATGGCAAGAGGATTACACGGCGAGAACCAGATCAGCGGAGTTTTGGGCGATGACATAGAAATACACATTTCACTTGGCAGATCGGGCAACGGTATTTAAAATACTAGATTGACTTGCACCTACTGCCCAGCAAGTGATTTTATGTTAAATGTTATTACTATAAGATAACAGTTTATTCAGGATAAGTTGATTTTCAAAAAATTAAGTGTCAGTTTGTGCTAAGTTAATTTGGTTAAGCAAATTTAGCCAGTTACATCAGATAATTGCACAACAGACAAAGGTAAAGATATACAAAGCTAAGATAGATTGAATCGCCATAAACAGGTGATGCCGCATATACAAAAGTAGTTTATACAAGATGAGAGTTAATACAGATAAATGAAAAAGTTCAATATAAGAGTTTTCAAGATAATAAGGTTGAAGTGGCGGATGAAAGCAGTTAAGTCGAAGGCGCGATCTTGCCATCCACCACTTCATTGTACACAGAGAATTTAGAGAGGTCAAGATCGGGAAATTCACAAGCAAACTGCTCCAGAGCGGCCCCAAAGCTTGAGGTGAGAACATGGGCGGCATCGAGGTCAAGTTCGTCGATCTTCTTCTTGAGCTCACTATTCTCTTCATGCACTTGGGCAAGCTCCATGGTAGTTTTGCTCAGTTCTTCAGATTTTTTATCCTGTTCTGTTTTGACTTGTCCTAGAAGGTCTTCTCTCTTAGCTGATCTTTCTTTTAGTGTAGCCATCTCGGCCTTGTCGGTTTCGTGGGTCTTCTCCAGCTCAGATGTTTTGACCTTCAAAGAAACAATCCTATTCTCTAACTCAACAGCTTCTTGAAGCTTGGCGTCCAGCCTTTGGCGCAGATCAGCATTATCTTCGTGCAAACTTCGAAGCTCAGCATTGAGGGTTTCTACTCGCGAGAACTCTAACCCTTGCATCGTTATGTCACATCTAAGCTTGTCGGCTTGAGCTCTCGCGGTGTTTGCCTCTTCCTGATGAAGGCGGTTGTCGATTTCAAACTTGTTCAAGGAGTCCTTCAGAGCTTCACCAACAATTTGGGGAAGGCATTTCTCCAAATTTTCAACAGCTATGGCACTGAAGTGTGCAGTGAAGGACTTCAGAGCTTCTTGGAGAGGAGCTGGAAGCGTTGGAGCTGGAAGAGGGGTTGTTGGTTGATTCTCACCACCACCACCTTCATCAGGTTGGATGGTAAGAGCAGCTTCAGGGTGTGGTGGTGAGGAGGGTTGTTCAGCTGCAGGTTGAGGGGATGTTTGGTTATCAGCAAGTTGCTCTTGGGAATTCCCAGCAGCGGAGGCATTTGAAGGAAGAGCATCGTCAGCAGATTCAAATGGTGTGGAGGCGCTTGGGGGGTTTTCTGCGTAGTCAGGGGTGACGCCTTCATTCGCAGATGATTCAACAGCAGTCGCTCTCTTCCTTTTAAAGGTCGATCCTTCTTGAGGGCTCTCATCCTCTTCCTCATCAGAGACCACCCTAGCAGCTTTCCTTTTGGTCTTCTTTAATGGCGGCTGTCTTTGTTCAAGGGTAGGGGGAGCTGGGCAAACTGTTGGAGATTTGCCACGTGCTGCAGCAGTTTCTGCAACGGAGTTGGGAACGGTTTGGGAGCCCGCCGCCAAGTTGTGTAGTTTGGCAATGGAGCGATGTCTAGTCATCTGTTCTTTTCCCAACATCCTATCTGCATAAGAGGAACAAGATTTACAAACTACCACGGAGAATTTTGACAGTTGATAGTGTGCAGAAAAGCAAGTAATGTGAACAAACGCATGAGTTAGCTAGTGAAGACTGAGTGCAAACCAGAATAACACAAACAATGGTGATAAAAGATAGTATGATTTGGGACACGGGGAAAAGGGAATTTGGAGATGAGGGGAAAACAAACCAATATGGAAGTCCAGCTGATCTTCATGGAATTCAAAGGTAATTATGGAGGAGGTGGGCAGAGTGATGTTGGAAGAAGCGATTCCTTTCCAGAAATTGCACAAGTCTTTATCGAGGTCCCCCATCTTCTCTGGACTCCTTGCCCTTCTAAAGTTGTCTTTAGATTCTTTTTTTCCCTTATTCACCCAATACAAGGGAAATCCGTCGAGGAGGGTGGGGTCTTGATCGTTATGGCAAACGCGAACGAATTTGCCTTTCCAGTCTTTGTAGGACTGCTGGAAGATGGAAAGGATGGACCTCCCAGCAATCCCACTGAGACTAACCCATAGTCGATCACCTGGGTTTTTAGCCTCGAACAGGAACGGGAAGACATCAACGGAAGCTGGATGCCCCAAATGTGCGCACATGATTTGATAGGCCCTAACGAACGCCCAGCTGTTGGGGTGTAGTTGGGCAGGGGCTATGTCCAGTTCAGTTAGGAGCTCTCTTTCAAAGCGGGTGAGGGGAAGGCGGAGTCTGACCTTCTTGAAGACGGTAGTATAGACGAAGAAAAGTGGTTCACCGTTGTTCCCTTGGCCATCGGTGCATACGGGTTCTCCAGGAAAACAAAGGTGAACGGTGACTTTGTCGTCATGTTCTTTGCTAAACGAAAGGTGGGCCTTATCACCTCTCTTGAGACAAAGAACGGCGGGTTCTGTGTTAATGGAGGAAGTTTCACTCAGCAAAGCTGAGGTGGCCCAAGGATATAGTTTTTTGTAGTCATAAAGGGGTTTCACAGGTTCTTCAGTTTGTGGTGGAGTTGGTTGTGGTTGGTTGGGTTGAGAAGGTGTGGGTCTCTCAGCTTGGTTTGAAGGGATATTGGGATCCCTCGGTGGATTGCGAAAGGAGGAAGGGTTTTGTGAAGGATTGACCTTGCGAGTCTTTGGTGGAAGGTTTCGGGAAGACAAAGGTGGGTTTGGGATGTTTCTTGTACGAGCCATTGGAAGAGCATCAAAGAAGGTAAAAAGGGAAGAGATGAAGGGTTATAAACAAAATGATTTGATTGAAAAGAAGAAAACAGCATGAACAAGGGGGGCTCGCAGGGAGAAAACGTAATAGAGAAAACCTAAATACAGAAAAACAGAGCAACCCACAACGTATGCTTCAGAGCAGTTAATGGATGATGCAAACCGATTAAAATACAGCAAATGTCAGTGGGAGAAACAAAAACATTACCTTTTGATGATCGGAAGTGCTTTGAGAAAGACGATGATTGAGGGAGATGAAGGGTCCACAAGAGTATTTCGAACGCTATGAGTAAAGAAGAGGGTAATGAAACAGTGAAGTGGCGCGAGGGTTTTAAGAGTTTTGAACGATGCAAGAAGCGCAAACGGCAACAAATAATGGCCGTTGATAAGTCCACGTGTGGGTTGATTGAAGGGGGGTTGGGGAAATGTCGAATCAGTAAGTAGTACGGTGTTAGCGCGCAGAGCCACGTAGATCGCCGAGAATTCGACTTCTTAGTCTTTTCGTTGGACAAGTCACAGCATAAGACTGGGGGGCTTGTGTACCGATCAGGTCATCGGGTGTGATGGCGTGGGCAGTGAGTGACTATGTGGAGCGTGCTTGGAGGGACACGTGGTCGAGAGAAAGACGAGCAGTCAAGAAGTTAACATAGTCGCCATTCGTTGAAGTGGCGTTCTTTAGTGTACATAGTCGGTTGTCGCCAGAGTTTCATATCATCGCCGTGTTTGAGAATAGAAGATCAAGTGGTCAGGAATCGCCATAAGAAGCACATCGCCGGATGTTTCAGTAAACTCAGTTAAGGCTGTTAGGAGGTTCAGGCGTGTAAACATCAGCACGAAACATAGAGGTTAAGATACAAGGTGATCATGTCCTAGCATGAGAAGTGAGTTAGAGGAAGCAGCTTGCTCATCGGTGATGGGGTTTCCCATAATGGACATTCATTGATAGCGAGGTTTCCTTAGCTAGAACATGCATGGCGTGTCAATGAAGAAGGTGGCACTTGCGCGTCGGAGTGCACCGGCCGCAGTGGCGCTATTCTGTAACTTCAGGTTCTCAGAGAGGAAATCTGGAACGAGGACTTGAGGTGCACGTGGCGTTGAAGCTGGTGAGTGTAGGTCGTGACGAGGCAACATTCTTGCGTTTAGTCAACCGGCTGGATCAGTGCTGAATTCCTATTTTAGTCAAATAGCTCTGGGCAACTATCAAAGTATTTTTGTCAGAACAAAGAATACTGAATTTTGGATGAAACTGATTTTCAACCATGTTGAAGAAGTTTTAAAATAAATTTGACACATCAGTCTTATGAGACATAAAATAAGCACAACACTTGTACAACAACATCAACCTGATTATACTATTGCCTGTAAG
The DNA here is from genome assembly GCF_051622355.1 of Phaseolus vulgaris. NCBI lineage: Eukaryota > Viridiplantae > Streptophyta > Magnoliopsida > Fabales > Fabaceae > Phaseolus > Phaseolus vulgaris. Next base: position 26,203,032 of record NC_143503.1, read on the forward strand.
ATATCTATTCAAAATAATATAGATATATAAAAACAAAAAGGAAGTAAAGACAGAAAAACATAACAAACCTGCAATATCTGTTCTTTTATTTAGGCTATGAGAAAAACCACTGTGTTTGGAATAGTGTCCAACAGAGTTACAAGTCTGTCCACTAGCTAATTCTGACAAGCCATTTTGCTCAAGCTTATCTATTCTTGGGGAACCTTCTGCAGATAGAGTGGTATCAACTATTTCAGGAATTACTTTTGGAATGTCATTTAATAAACGTGATTGCTCCAATTGTGTCTCAAGCTTCAGCTTTTGATCTATGTACTCAGCAAGTGTATGGAAAAATGGTCAAGGATCACACTATTCACAAAAAAGATAAAACTCCAAACAGAGAATAATACAAAATTTATCAAAAATCAAAGCGGTAATAACAGCTTTCAGCTTAGTGTACAACTTCTCTATCCCACTTTAAATCGATTATGAGATAGATATACTTGATCAAGCATTAAAATAGATAACAACTGAAAATACTTTGCCATTAGCTACAAATTTGAGACAACAATAAAAACCGTATATCATGAAAGGATATTCTCTCCTCCATCCCTTTTCATTTGCATGATCAATACAGTTTTGTAATAATACTAACTTCCTTGGGATCCACTGTCACATAAAGCAAAAGATAAAGAAAAATATCATTAAAAACAAATTATACGCTTGGTGCTCTTTAATAGTCTAATGGAATAAGGTGTTCAACAATCTTAACATGCAACTAGACAAACTAAGCATAAAGGATTAAAGTAATAATTTAAGGGCAGATTTCAAAATTTAGTTTGCCTAATATGTTTAGTGTCTGCTGGCATGTTCTTAAGCGAGTTTCATAATTACAAGATTCTAACTTCTATGCATATACAATAAATTCTAACCATTGAATTTTGGAAAACAATAATTAATAAGTTAGCATTTGCCGTTGTTGAATTTATGATGCATAGACAGTGTTTAAACACTGCCCTACAGGAAAATTGTATTGTGAATTGCATTCTATCTTCGTAATACCAAAAGGGACAAACAATGCAAGTACATACATGCTTCATTATGTCTTCATGTAGACTTCTAGCTTTCTGCTCAAGCTCCAGCTGTCAAACATAAGGTGGTAGTTGTGATCTGTTGGTCACATTTTTGTACTATGACTAACCAACAAATAATATTATTCTGTGAATTAAACTATAGCACATAAAACACATAATGCACACGCAAAAGATAAAGCCCATTTAATCGGTTTAGTCTAAATTTAGGCAAACTAAAATATATGTTTATCCGCCCAAAACTAGAAGTGAAGATACAGATATACTGCTGTAAATCAACACTCTTACATGGTCTCCTATTAACAAAATTGTTTTATCATTGATGAACATAAAACAAAGATGACAAAGATTAAAAAGATTAGAAATAGTTTTTATTTCAAGTTTAATTTTGTTGAAGTTCATGATTCTGTTGTCAAAATTGATGAAAGTGATGTTTTCGCATGAAAATTGGGGGTCGCATACACTTTGGAGTCATTAAATTTCATACAAGATAAATTTAGGATAACAAATCTTGGAATATGATGTTTAAAGATATGAAGTTAAAATAAATGACTATGATGACAATGATTTAAGCCAAGAAATTGAAGGACAACTAGTTGGCATAATGACTAAAGCACTTCTAATTGTTGTATGGTGCATCAATACTCCCGTGGCGTAAGATAGGTGGGTCAAATCACAATTGAATTGTGCCACTTAAACTGCTACACTCTTCAGTAGAAAGAGTTACATCATAACTATAAACTATAGCTTTTGGCGTAGTGGCGTAAGTGTTTGATCCAACATTTAGTATAAAAAATAACGTCTAGGATTAGTTCTTAACAGGGCTAGGGGCACGATCCAGCAAGACTCTATGGAGAACAACGGACAAGTTGTTAATAGTCTACCCTTGTTCAAGGGCGATAAGTATGATTACTAGAAGCTCAAGATGATAGCCTTTCTTGAGTACAATAACATAGATTTGTTAGACATTGTGGAGAATGGCATACCTACTCTCTTTGATGTCAGTAGACCATCTACGAGTTTTGATGATAAAAAATATTATGTATATGACTTATCTAGTTAAATGTGAGTGTACTACCTGAACATTCTAACATGTGCTTTGTGACAACAGAAAGATTCCACAAACTATCTAGTGGATCTCTAGTCTTGTGACAGACGGTGTAATAGACCTTGTGTTCATAATCTAAATTTAAATAATAATCAAGCCACAACGATCAAATGTTTTCTAGATAAGTGACAAATGTTTAAAACCTTATCTTCAAGGTTTATATTACCTATGTTTGGAAATTATTTATGACAAACAGTCAATTAATCATACAATTAAGGAAACAAACGAATCTATGCATTCATGTTAAATTGTGATTAATTATCATATATTCAAATCTTGTTTGAATTGTTTATAACAAAATAGAGTCAGAAGAGCTATTGAAGATTCATATCATACCTTTCCATATCAAGCTCTAGACAAAGCACATATGAAGTTTAATCATTGAAGATCAAGCAAAGATCAAGTCTTAGCAAAAGCAGAGCTACAACGGTCATCTTTACAAGTCTACAAAAAGGATTCAAGTTGAAGATAAAGAACACACAACTACCTTCTACAATATTTCAATCATCTAGTGATCTTATAGTATTATGTGAGTGAGAAAAAGCCTTTGTAATTTTTCACCTTATGAAGTTAACCAGTGTGCTCTATTTGAGAGTGTTCTTTACTTTTGATAGGTCTTAATCTCAAGGGGAGGTTAAAACGGTCTAACCAGGAGTGGTTTGTGCCATTGTAATCAATTGATTGTTTAGTGGAACATCTTAAGCAGTCTGCTTAAAGAATGGAGAAATGGACATAGCCCATAAGTTTGGGAGAACCAGTGTTATGTTGTTTATTTTGCTTGTTCGCTAGATGGTCTAGTCTTGTTCTCTGTGAGAAAAGTCCAGGCTACTAGAGACAGTTGTCACAACAATTGGTATCAGAGTCAAAGTATGAGATCGATTCTCAGTGGGACAATTGTCCAGGGACAGATTGTTGCAAGTTGCACAATTATCCCGTGGGGTAGACAAGGTGGGTCAAGTCACAATCGAAAAGTTTGAGGGAGAGATTGTCGCAAGGTGAGTCAATTGTCACATGACGTAGGCTAGGTAGGCTAACTCACAATGAATTCGTGGCACTTGGACTACTATGCACTTAAAGAGAAAGAGTTACACCCAAACTTTAAACAATAGTTTTTGACCTAGTGGTAAGCACTCAATCTAACACTGATTCATAGAGTTAAAGCTCAACATTTCCATGACAAAATCTCAAGGAGGAGTGTTAGACTAATGAGACTTATCTCTTACTAGAATTTTGAATGAGTTGCAGATAGAGAACTAGTTATTGTTGTGGATTTTATCTTTTATCGTTTATGTTTTGTTTAGTTAATTAATTTAAATTTCAAATAAATCAAATGGTAGATTACATATTCTAGGAATATCAAATTGGTTATAAGCCTATATGTAAACATTCTCATTTGGTGATTATTTTCATCTATCTTTAATCATTCGATTGTGATCTAAGATGATGCTCTAGCCTCAGTTTCTAAGTTAGAGTATACATTACAGAAATATTCTCAGAAGAAATTACATTTGATAAGCTCAAGTCTTTGACAACAAAGGTAAATTGGGCTACTTGACATGAGACTCTCCTCAAAAAGGAAAGACCAACCCATTGCTTCATAAATGGATGTAAGAAAACCATCTCATCATTATTTGGTTGATCAATTAAATGGAGCCAACAATTTAGAAGCCACATTTAAACTCTCCACTCCCTTACATTTGGTTCACCATTTTATTTGCTGAAAATTTCAAACATAACTACCATAGTTTGGCAGCAAATGTCAATAAACTATTATCAAACTCAAAAGATTTACAGTGCCATTGCAAAAGTTTAAACAGATCAATGACCATTGAGCATAGTATTTATGATATACACTAAATCATCATAAGCCATACAACAAACTAACCACGGTAGGCTGTTTGAGCAGACCATTTTTCATTCTCTGATACAGATCTTGACATTCTTCCTACAATAACACCAAATGTGATAATTACGAATCCACGGAAATATATATAAAAAAACAACTAGGATATTATTTCTATAAGGAATATGGCCATACAGATCACATATTCATAAAAATAAATTCTAACTAGTCTAAACTATGATCGCCTAAGAAGTCTTATCATCATCATAGGCAGAAAACTAATACGGTATAACTATCATTCAACGCCTAACAAAAGAAAAAAAATAGATAAGTATTAAGAAGTGGACTTTAAGCCTAACTCAACTTTATAAAATCGGTTTGTAAGGTGAGGTTTGCATCCACATATATTATGAAATGTCATAATCTCTAATTGATGTATGATCTCTAACACACCCCCTCACGCCAAAGCTAGCAACTCGTACATGAAAATATATATTTATTAATCTGATAGCGGCACAATAACGTGTGACCTAGTAAACTCAACAAACTCTCGATATGATAGATTCCAAATGGCTCTGATACCGAATTAAGAAGTGGACTTTAAGTCTAACTCAACCTTATAAAATCAACCTATAAGGTGAGGTTTGCACCTACTTATATATTATGAAATGTCATAATCTCTAGTCAATATAGAATCTCCAACAATAAGAAAACAAGCATATAAATCTACTTTGAAACTGTTGCTTATTTTGTTCCAGTGCCGGTAGGGACAGGAGAAATTAGAGAAAAATCTTATTACCACAACATTCATACCTCAGAAAAGTCATCATCTGAAATTTTGGAGATAGGTACATTTTTTGGCACATGGGAAAGCTGAAGCATGATTTCCTTGTTGATTTCATCAGTTCTTAAAGATCTATTTATTCCTGTAATTGTGCAGATATAGAATGTCAATTATGCATGTTAGAAAAGTACGGTAGCCAGCATAACATCATCAGTCATGTTGACCTTCCAGGGCAATGTACTGCACCTAAAAAAAGAACAAAGTACAATATGCTTAAGATTTTATACTTCATTTGTAGTTTCTAGATATGCCTTTTGAATACAATGTACATGACTCGGTATCTTTTTCTTCCAATACAAGAAAATTACTGTCAAAAATACATGCATGATCCACTAATTCTTTTAAAAATATTAAAAATTTGAAGTTCAAGATGAAGTTATGAAGAGCTTAATCAAATTAATGTCTTTACATGTCTTCTCAAAAGAAATAATATTATTTAATCAAGTATAAGAAGCAACAGTAGCTTTATTTTGAGTATAAATAAATAAAAGGCAGTCAGTCAGTATATATAGTTTGACATAACAAAGCAGTTTGCACAATATATTCTATAATTTTACATTACAAAAGTAGTTCATATACCTACACTTCTTCAATTCACATATTATACCCAATACTCACTAGATAACAAGGACATCTTACTACTAGCAGCAACAGACATGTGTATCTCTTTATTACAAAACATGAATTCTATATTAGGCAAATTACATACCAAGAAATTTTGTATAGAACTTTTGACCGCATTTCAGAAATAAGATCATCAAACAATTACAATATAAGTAGTTTATTTGAAACCTTTATGCAGCCAGGAAAAATTAACTACTTTATTTCCATTAAAAATTTAAAAATCTACCAACTACTATTTCAGTAGTTTGAAGACGTCACAGAGATAAATTACCTACAACTTGCACAAGCAGATGTGAATTCTTCTGTAAATAGTCATACGGATCAGTTTTGATTCTTACATAACTTCCTAGCACTTTGTCATCAAAAGTTTGTGGCTGCTTTGAAAGTTCATCCACTAAACTCCTCTTCAAGTAGACAAGCTTGAGGTTAGAACTAACTATGGCTGCAAAACAGCTTTGATGCTCTTCACGAACTGTGTTCAGATTATGAGATTTTGAACATGAAATCGATTTTCTCTTTCTTGAAAGGTTGGATGGTTCACTGTACTCCCTATCTTCAGAACTACTACTAATATCACCCATTTCTTCAAAATTCTCAGCAAAGTGTTGTGACAGAAGATTTTGCATGCTGTTTCTGTTTACTGATTTCCTCCTTAGTAAGGATCTAAGTGGTGCATCACAGTGTATCTTTCTCTTTTTCTTAGGGTCAAAAAGATTGTTTTCTCTGCAGTACTCAATAATGATTGAAGTAACATCATGTTCAGAAAATTCATTGCTCGTGTCTTTGCCAATATATTCAAGAAATTCCATGAGACTTCTTGAACCCCATCCAATAAACTCTTTTTTCTTATCTTTCCCATTTCCTTTCATTGATTTTAACTTTCCCAAGCCCTTCTTTGTCCTCCCTGACATTGATCCTGCTGTGTCATTCAGGTCATCACAATCAGAAACTATATAGTTACTCACGTCTTCAGAATCATCACTGCCATCTTCCCCTAAACCTATTTCATCTGGATCCAAGTCATGTTTGCTTTTGCCATTCTTAAAGAATCCATGGGCAGAGTGTACATGTTCAGAATTTAGCCCTTCTCCTTCTTTGATGAATTTATAATATTCTGAAAATAAGAATTCATATGTATCTTGATCTTTGAAATCTACCAATTCCTGTCAATAAAAAAGCATGAAAAAATAAAGTGAAATAAAGAAAATGAAATTTGTTTTCTTAGTCCCAGACAGAGATAAACGTTGTATACTAAATTCCAAGTTCCCATCTCGAAAAAGTAAAATAAACAAGAGTTAAATGCGGAAATACCACACTTGACCATGGTTTAAGATGTAAATTTCTACAACTATGCATACTTTGAAATCTTATCCAGTCATGAAAAATTTTCCATTCATCAAATGCATCATGCATCAAGCATCAAACATTAAAAGACCATAAGTTAGCACTGATTATAATTTCTTAGTTAAAATTCTTTAAAACTAACTCTAAAAACATAAGATTTCATTTTCAAAATCTCATTTCATGCAAGTGATAATGTAAGAAATACAGTGTCAATTTAGTTCTTTTTAGTTTTTTTCAAAAACAATTTTTGCTTTTAACAAAAATAATAACATTAAAAACAGTTCAGGATGTGTTTCCAGGTTTCTCTTCAAAATAAATAGAACAACTTTTAGTTTTCCAAAACAGAAAACAAGTGCCTCTGTTATTATTACTACGGCAGCTTAACAACCTGTGTTGTTTTAATTGCCATTCTTCTAACAAACTTTGGAAATTCACGTAAGAAAAACTAAACTTATAATTTACATTAACAGCAATTTTCCATTTTGTTTTTAAATTTAGGATTTCAAATACTGTCACAATTTTTCTTTCTTTCATCCTTGCTGCATATAAGATGTCATTAAAAACAATCTTACCCCTTCAGAATCAATATCAGCATCATTTTCTATAAGAAGTGCAAGTTTTAAGCAATGACTGCAAAATCCTTTGTTCCCTTTGACAATAGCAAATTCGGCATCATAAAAGCATTTCCCACAAATAGCTTTTGGGCAGTAAAAGCACCTAAACTTGGACGCTTTATGGCAAAGGAAGCAAAAATGTGAACCTGCAAAAATTTTCAAAAGTCCTTCAGTAACAAAAGGATCAAAGGGCATTCAACCATAATCTCTTGAACATAGATAGAAAGAGAAAACAGGGGGTATATGAAGTTTCTTAGAAGTTGTAATACAGATAAACAGTTTTTTTTCTGAGATAATCAAGCTATGCAGGTTCAGACAACAAATAGTGTATAAGAGAACAACAGGATCATATGTGCATGATTCCCAGATATATAAGATGATCAATAAGATCCTCTTACGGTGGAATCAATTGCATAAAGGAAATATATTTGATAATCTTCCAATAATTGTAGGGTGATAGGTTGAAGCAGGCTTACTACAAGTCCATTCACTTCCATTCTCCAAAAAGGAGTCATCTTTCTCCACGCAACGAGGATGGTAAGATTTCCGGCAATCCCTTCAAGCAACATGGGTTATTTAATAACAGCCAAAAAGAAAGTCTCTTCCAGGAAATAAAATGATCAAGATTCCAAATTGAGATCCATCATTAATTATACACAGGATTGAAGAAGATCCTAAGTAAATCACAACTTTATCGACAAAAGATAAAATAAACAAAACTTAAAAGTATGAGCAACTTATTTTTTAATACCTAGTAATTTTCTATGTTTGCTGCAAGACAAAATGCAGAGTACAAAATAGAAAACAGAGATGAAATGATTACTGCCCCTTATAAAAGCAGCAAACTAGCACAGGTCAAAATTATGTACACCTCCATCTTTCTCGTAAAAAACACAGACCCAAGTGAAAAGTCACAGCACTGTGTAGCAAATTAAAACCAAAGAATATAATTAAAAAAAAATGAAGTAATTATATTTTATATTGTTTTTATTACAGATTCACCTCTCAGACCAAGGTTAAAAAATGGTTAATGTAGGATAAAGAAGATTCATAGGAAATTCATGTTTCATTCATTTTGAAATTGTCCTTAGAACAAACAGCGTCTTCTTCTCATTCTTATATTTTAAAACTAGAATCGCATTAACAACACATACGCATGTTTGTGAGGTGAAACTAACCTATGATCACAGACCATTAATAACCCTCCATCCTTGCACACAAAACACCAGTCCTCTGCAATATCCTCCTTCCTTATCTTGTTCTTCTTCACCATCTTGATTCACGCAATAAAATAAAAAAATGAAAAAGCACCCTCAAACAAACTCTGCAAAATGTAGCTGAAAAAAAAAACAAAATCAGAAACGGATATGCAGTACAAAAAAAAATAATCAAAAAGAACAAACACGATAAATTGAACAGAGGAACAGACACCAAGATAGTGAAAATTTCAATCTTTAAGAAAGCTGTGAGTGAATGCAGAAGACATTAGTGACACCAAGTAGTGATCACATTGAGATAGTGAGAGAGATAAACAACATTGTGCGGTGTAGTTTGAGGGGAGAAGAGAAGGTTGAGGTGTTTGGTGATGGCGGAGGGTGGAGGGTGGTGGTGGCACTGCAGTGTACGGAGAAATGGGCAATAAAAAGGAAGAAAGGGTGTGAGTCGGATTTTGGTGGGACACAGTGAGAGTAGGTGTGTATATAGGAATTGGAATGTTACTCTGAAATCAAATTAATTGCAATATAAATACAGATGTTAAGAGTGATTTTAGTTTTTTCTTTTTTTTGTTGTTACATACATAATTACTTTTAATTAAATTTTTTCTTAACAACTCGTTCTCGTATAGAATTGAAATTTGAATTATTTCCTTCAAATTAGACATTTTTAACAAATTTCACACTGATTAATCTATTATACATTATGCATGAAAAATACGATTATGTTCTAACAAAACAATTGATAATCAATTAAGTATAGAACATAATTGATTAATCTTTACTTTTAGAAGATAATTATATTAAAACGAACATAATTCATTATGTTACTGACATATTCTATCTAATTGATTATATTTGTTTTTGTTTTTTAAGAAAAAATTATTAGGTTTTTAGAAATAGTGCGATTATGATTTTTTTTTTAAGGTTATCTTTATATTTACAGATTTTTCAATTTTTGTTTTTAATGATTTGTTTTTCAGGTCATTTTGTTTGTGTTTTTTTTTTCATTTTGTTCTAATCCATTTAAATATTTAAATTTTAAAAATATAAATAATAGAATTAATTGATATATTATAACAATTTATATTTTGATTTATTAATGAGAATAGAGAAATTATTTAAATATTTAAATTCTAAAAATATAAATAATAGAATTTAATTGATATATTATAGTAATTTAAATTTTGATTTATTAATGAGAATAGAGAATCTATATAAATATTTAAATTCTAAAAATATAAATAATAGAATTCAATTGATGTAATTATTATATTATAGTAATTTAGAATTATTAATGAGGATACAAAATTAATCTGAATATTTAAATTCTAAAAATAGAAATAATAATATAAATATTTTATTAATGTAACTATTAATTTTTTTGTTTTATTAATGAGTATCCATTTTAATTTTAAAATAATTATATCATTCTTAATAAAATAAATAAATGAATAATAATATAATTATTTATATATTTAATTTTGTATATTTATTTATTTAAATTTTACATTATTTTATTTTTTATTTATTGTAATTGTTAACCAATCTAGTTTTTCTGTTTTAAGTTATTGGATTTTGTTTGTTTGGTCAAACTTTCATTATTTTTTTTTCAATTAGGTCTTAGTTTTTTTCTTTATACAAATAAATAAGAATTTCTTTTGTATTTGAGTCATTTTCTCTTTTTTTTCATTTGCAATTAAGGTTCATCAAAACCTCTCTTTTTTAGCTCATCGGGAATATTTATTTTCATTGACTATAATAATAATTTTACATTATTTTAATTAACTAAAATGTGTACAAAATTATTAATATTTCAGTTTTTTTTAATACGTAAAAATAAATTTGTAATCTTACAATTTACACTATTAAAAATAATTTAAAATACCATTATAATTATCATATCATTTACATAGTATAATATATTTTTTTTTACATATCCATCTTAACATACTCAAATTCAAACACACTCCATTTCCTTTTGACTTTTTCTTAAATTCTCATAATTCCACTCTTTTACAACCTTAATTTTCAATTCTCTAATTCAAACAAAAACATAAGTGAGTTGCACTAAACAAGTGAAATATCTCCTGCAGTTTAGAAAATGACTCCATGTTACAGTTATAATCTCATCGATCATTAATTTATTTTATGTCTCTTTATTTACTTATATATATAAATATTAAAGTTATTAAATCACTTACAAAAATAACTTAAATAATTTTTTTTTGTAAAAATTAAAACCAACAGTTGTCCTTAAAAAATAAACCACTTTTTTGAAACGCAAATTAACATGGTCTATATTTATTATCAAATAAGATAATACATTTATTCATAAAATATATATTTTTTAATTAAATAAATTTATAAAGTGGATTTAACCTTTTTTAATAAAGTTTTTTCATATAGGCTGTCAAAAAATTGGATTTTTACTTAAATCTATCAAATATGTTGAATCTGATTGATTCAATAGATTATTTTTTTTTACTCAAGATTTATATTTATTATTATTGTTAATTGTGACTCGTTCTTACCATAACATGACTATAAAATAAATTCAGGATATTTTTCTTTATCATATGAACAATTCATCTATCACATTGAAGAAACATTAATTTCTAATTTTTTTTTCAGACTATAAAATGTTTACAACATTTCATTTACAAATCATAGTTAAAATAATAATATATTTACAAATGTTTAATAAAATCTACAATATCCTTTTAGGTTGAAAACTTTGAATGTATGACTAAATATTTGTAAATAATTTAATAATTAGTGACACAATATATCTAAAAAATTATAGTATAATAAATGTTAATATTACATTAGAAATTGAATTTTAAAATTAATTCATCTTTATAAAACTGATTAAGATGATAGTCATTTCTATTTGTACACGAAAGAGGAAATGAGGTCTCAATAACCAAAAATATTTACATAATATTATTACAAGTTGTAGTTTCAATTTAGTTTTATGAACTTAGTAACTACCTCTGATATCGTTTAAATATTATATAAATTAAAACATTATGTTAAACTTTTTCACTTAGTAAAGAAATTTTAAAACTTGCTTTTTTTATTATTATTGTTAAGACAAAAGTTTAAAAATAAAATTTTGATTAACAATTAATTATAAAATATAATTATACTTTATTAAAAGATAATAGTTCTAACAAATAAGTATTGTCTTACAAATAATATCATATTTACAAATAATATCATATTGTGTCTTATTTTTCTTAAGTATGATAAAACACTAAAAGAATAGATGAAACATACATAAAAATATAATATGATAAGCACATAAATTAATCTGAATCCATATTTCATTAAATATCCAGATGCTTATTCTATATTTAAAAAAATTTCATCTGTCAAAAATGTTCGTTCTAAAGTAAAATACAAAGTAATATAAAGAACTTTTCTTTGTCAACTGCTTGACATAAAATTAATACATAATAATTTAATTTTTATTTTTTAGAAAAATATTTTTAAAACGTTTATTTTACTATATATAGATTAACCCATTTAACATATTTTGTTCCCACATGAAATCTAGCCATTTTATAGCAATAAAAAAAACAGTCAATGCATACGGGTATTTTGGAGTGGAATATACTAAGCTTTGTTAGATTTAAAACTAATTTTAGTTTTAAGAAAAAAAAGTTTGAACTTAACTATTTAATTTGCACAGGACTAGTTTAATTAAGCCAACATGAATTTCTTATTTGAAAAAATATTTTGTTATGATAAGACCTTTAAACAATGTATAAAGTTAACTCTCAATTATATTATAAAATTGAGATTTTATAAAGGCTAGTGTGATTAATAATTAAGAAATATAAATAAATATATGATTTGAATACATTACAATAAATATAAGATAACAATATTAATTATATGTACATTCAATTAATGTTTAATTTTTTGAAATTCAATTAATGTTTAATTTTTTGAATGTAGTAACGTAGGTCATGTCATAGTCCTTCTTAGATATTTAACTTTTTGAATGTTTAACTTGTTTCTAATCTCACAGTTCATTCATTTAATATATATATATATATATATATATATATATATATATTAAAATTATGAAATTTAGAACTAACTAAATGATGTGGAGAATTTTAGACTATTAAATAAGCAAGGTTTATTTGTGAAAAAATAAATTTTATAGTCACAAACAATTATGTGAATTTAAATTTTTAAGGTTAACCCTTTGATCATTTTATTTTAAAATAAAAATAATATAATTACTTAAGAACTAATCACTTACAAAAATAATTTAAATGAACCACTTTTTTTAAACACAAATTAACATGGTCTAATATATTATTCAATAAGGTAATACATTTATTCATAAAATATTTTATTTTAATTAATTAAATTTAGAAAGTGGGTTTAACCTTTTTAATGAAGTTTTTTCATATAGGCTGTCAAAAAATTGGATTTTTATTTAAATCTATCAACTGTGTTGAACCTGATTGGTTCAATAGTTATCTTATTTCTTTTTTTACTAAGACTTATCTTATTATTATGACTATAAAATAAATTCAAAAATGCATTTCTTTATCATATGAACAATTCATCAATCACATTGAAGGAACATTCCTAAATATATTTTTTTCAGAGTATAAAATGTTTACTACATTTCATTTACAAACCATAGTTAAAAATAATAATATATCTAAAGAATATATATTCCTAAACTACAGATTAATTTATCCTTTTTAATATTATAATTTCACATAGAAAATTTTAAAAAAGGTGGAAGCAAAGTTTGTACTTAGGTAAAATCAAGCACCAGGAAAACAGCCAATGCATATCCATAAATAGCAAATGACCCACAAGCTGAGCTCCATGTTGTGTCAGTGTTTCCATTCTCAGCTAGGTACAAAAACTCTGTTGACACTGCTCCACCAGCTAGAATTATGTATGTTAGTACCTACCAACGCAAATTGGACAAGTTTTCAGTATATGCATCAATTAATATACATACATGTAATATAAGTGCCAAAACAGGTTAATGGAATGACCAAAGCATGTTAAAAGTGTGAGAGATCCTACATCGACTATAGATTAAGATGTTTCATAATATATAAAGTGTGTGCAAACATTATCTTATAAGCCGATTTTATAAGGTTGAGTTAGACTTAAAGTTCACTTTTAATATATATTTAAGTCATTTATACTCTATCATAACCAGACTTTGTTTAATTTATCAGACCATCCATTATTATTGAGAAGTTAGATATAAATTCATTTCTTAATAAGAAGATGAAATACTTGTTTGTTTGGTTTAACAGCCATTTGCTAGTTCTGATGATATTTTAGTTTTAAATTCTAAACTCAAATTAAATACAAGTCCTAGTATGATCATAACTTGATTCTGGTTTAGGCAGCAAAAACTGTAGAAGGCTGAAAAAATGTTTTTCCTAAGATTGGACTTCATTTTGAAGGCTTAAATTTAATCTATATATGTACTTTTTTAGTCCAACCGTCTGTAACCAATAAATTCAGACTTAGATCACTCACTTTACCACTTCTAATTACACCATTACTGGTTCCACCTAAATTAGAGCAAATGCCGAGAATATTCACAAAATTTGAAAACGTGTCAAATAACAGCACCACAAGACATCACCCTAATCCACACGACACCATTGATAAAGCCACGACCACAATCACATCCTTTGTTATTGTGGTGTGGCTGACATAATCCATCTAGTTTTATTTGACTATCATTATTTGGAGCATTTATAATCTCTTTAGTAAGGTAGCTAATACTTTATTGCAGGAAGAAATTAAGAATGAGTGTGAAGTGATTACCTGATCAAGCAAAAAGAAAGTCCAAGCAGGAGGCATAGTGGAAGGGCGTGGCATAGCAGCTATAACAGCTGAAAACAGAGAGTAACCTGCGCAAATGCCATTGGCATCACCAAACACCTGCAACATAAAAAACCCATCAACCAACACAAATGTTCGTTATCCTTATCATTATATGAGAAATTCCTATCCCATCACGGTGCAACTGCTTCTGTAACAGAGTTGCCAAACAAAAGTAGATACCCATATACTGAAATTCTTCCCTAATGTTTATATCTTATATTTCCACTTTCTTATTTTTAGTCATTGTATGTTACATTATCTTAACATTTTTCGTACATATTCTGATGTCATTTAGAGTGGGTCATCCATGGATGCAACACAAGAAAAAGCGAGCATGGGCTTAGCATCCCATACATGATGGACGTAAGAATCTTGGAAACTAATTCTTTTCGTTGACCTGTAGCTATTAGTGTAAGTTCAACTCTCTTTAAATTGAAGGTAATAGGCTAGGCCCTTGCTAATATACTAGACCCTTGCTAATATACAGGGTTGAGCTCTTGCTTAATAGAAGCTAAAAGTGAATATCAAACTCTTGCTAAAGATAACATAGAAGCTTCCACTCCAACCAAGAGAGAGTCAAGTCCTAGCTCACTCTAAAGTAGAGAGAGCCAAGCCCTAAATAACCTAAACATAAAAACAAATAGCAACGGTCAAGCCCTAGATAACCTAAACATAGAAACAAATAGCTAGAACCAAGCCCTAGCTTAATGATTGGATGAATGTAGTAGCTGGCAAGGGTCAAGTCTTAGTTAGATTACACACAAAAAGGCTTAGATTACACACAAAAAGGCTTGGAGTGGGTTTGACCCTCGCTAAGCCCACACAGGAGTACTAAAATAAAGCATGTTGCTACTATTTAGAATCCCACAATCAGCTTATTATACATTTTCAAATATCATGCAATCAAATTTCCAATCTTCCTGCAACAATCTAATTGCAATTGATAATTTCTAATCCACATCAAAGTTCAAATTGAAACTCACAAATTAATCTAAAAACAACATATGAAAATTAAAAATACCAAATATAAGAAGTAATTATTAAAATGTAATAATAGTCAATATGTTAATGAAAGAAAGTACAAATATTATGCAGTTAGTGGGCAATGGGGAGTGCTTGTAAGAAAAAATAACAACAATTAAGTTAGAATAAAATAAAAATTGTATTTACAAACAAATTGAAGAAATAAAAATATAGAAGACAATGAGCAAGTAATTTAACTTACACTATAAGTGGTCATCAAGGAAGGGGGTGATCATCAAAGTCTTCGGTGGGGGTGGACCTCACTAGTATCTATTGGAGTGTCCGCAACATATCGTTCCATCATCATAGCTAATTGTTGTTGCATCAACCTCACTGTTTCCTTCAACTCTGCAGTTCTTTGATTAGCCTGGTTTGCTCTTTCAGTTGCTTCTAGGATTTGATGTCTAAGTTGTGAGTTCTGAGCAAATTGCTCATCACGATCAATGGTAGAAGCTAATACAGAGGGTTGAGTAAGGGATAAGGCACCATGGCGGAAGTTAGCAGCCAAATCCGCAGTGCCATAAACTCTACCTCTACTTTTCCCTCCAGCAACATCTTTCCAGCACTGAAGCTTTGTTGCTGCATCTATGGGAGGGACATCAGAAATTGATCCTTTCGAACTCTTTGATTGCATCATCCTCAACTGCTCATGGTAAGTTTCCTGCATAAGTAGTGGAAGTTGCAAACGTTAGTAATTTACGTTAAAAATAAGTGAAGTAACAAATTTAAAGCAATTACTTACATAAGTCTCTCGAGAACGACCATCTATCCAATCACCCTTCTTGTTTGTGTGAGTGGCAAGGAATAATTCATCTGGTTCAACAGGTCGTCCATATTTACGTTCCTGAGAAAGGTTGTGCCATTACAAATATATATTTTTTTTTATAATATATAATTGAATTACATGTACTTTGGTACAAATAAGTAATGAGTAATACTTACCAGGCCTAATGCAATATCCAAGTGTGATTTTCTGCCACTTGAGTGCAATGCTCCACCCCGAACGGAAGAACGATTGATTTTGTTCTGGGATGATTTGTCTTTGAACTTTTGGGAATCCCAATAGTTCAAAAGTTCACCCCATGCTTCTTCTCCTATCCAAGTAGGTCTAGAGCCCTTCACCCGAGCTTTACTAAGCATGTCACACAGACGTTTCCTGACTTTTGACTCGTAAACCTTTATAATCTGCCACTCATCATGAGGGGCCCAAGTCACTCTAGTCTGTAAAAATGAGGAACAATTAAGTTAATGTAACCATATTAAAGCGTGACTGAATTGTAATTAATAATAAAACTTACCTTAAATTCAGTCCACCATCTAAGTTTAGCCTCCTCACTCATGGCTTCATAATGGTGGTAGGGGCCTCTAAACTGTGACCTAATTGCATGACCAATCGCCTCAATAGCATGATGATTAGGTGTCCATCTGCACAACATATTAATGAATATTTAAGCATTTCATTTTTTAGCATAATTTATGAAATATAAATAAGAGTTTGCTTACCCTTTACCAACTGGTCGAATGATGACCCTCCCATTAGCATCACGTTGTACTTTCTCATCAGGAAGATCATGGACTTTACTGGCATCATGAATGGGCTCAACTGGAGGAGCAGAAGTAGTTTGGACTTGGGGAGCAGGGTTGGTGTGGACTGAGGGAGCAAGAACGGTGTGGACTGAGGGAGCAACAATAGGTTGTACAGCTAAGCCCCAAGAGTGACCATAGGTAGGACACTGTACAACATTTTCCCCACCAACGGTACGAGGAACTGAAGTGTGGTTGGACGATGAGGGGGCAGAGGAATGTGGAACACTTTGGTGATCGTCAACAAAAGCAGTCGTGCCTGGTTGCACATTGGAATAGGGAATGTTTCCAAGCTCTATGGCTAGATGGCCATGCAGCGATGTGGAAACTCCATGTTGTACATGGCCATGTCTGATGATAGAGTCATCTCTACCCCTACTCCTAACCATTTTTCCTGCAAAAAAAAGTAATGTAATGGATCATCTTAATTTTGTATTGATGTGAATGTCATGATAACATGTTAGACTTACGAGACATAAAGTAAACACAACACTTAACAACATCAACCTGATTATACTATTGACTGTTTGACATTTATTCAAAATAATATAGATATGTAAAAACAAAAAGGAAGTAAAGACAGAAAAACATAGCAAACCTGCCACATCTGTTCTATTATTTAGGCTATGAGCAAAACCACTGTGTTTGGAATAGTGTCCAACAGAGTTACTAGTCTGTCCACTGGCTAATTCTGACAAGCCATTTTGCTCAACCTTATCTATTCTTGGGGAACCTTCTTGGGATAGAGTGGTATCATCTATTTCAGGAATTACTTTTGGAATGTCATTTAATAAACGTGATTGCTCCAATTGTGTCTCAAGCTTCAGCTTTTGATCTATGTACTCAGCAAGTGTACGGAAAAATGGTCAAGGATCACACTATTCACAGAAAAGATAAAACTCCAAACAGAGAATAATACAAAATTTATCAAAAATCAAAGCAGTAATAACAGCTTTCAGCTTAGTTTACAACTCCTCTCTCTCACTTTAAATTGATTATGAGATAGATATGCTTGATCAAGCATTAAAATGGATAACAACTGAAAATACTTTGGCCTTTAGCTACAAATTTTAAGCCAACAATAAAAACCGTATATCATGAAAGGATATTCTCTCCTCCATCCCTTTTCATTTGCATGATCAATACGGTTTTGTAATAATACTAACTTCCTTGAGATCCACTGTCACATAAAGTAAAAGATAAAGACAAATATCAGTAAAAACAAATCATACGCTTGGTGCTCTTTAATAGTCTAATGGAATAAGGTGTTCAATAATGTTAACATGCAACTAGACAAACAAAGCACAAAGGATTAAAGTAATAATTTAAGGGCAGATTTCAAAATTTAGTTTGCCTAATATGTTTAGCGTCTGCTGGCATGTGCTTAAGCGAGTTTCATAATTACAAGATTCTAACTTCTATGCATATACAATCAATTCTAACCATTGAATTTTGGAAAATGGTAATTCTAACCAGACCGTGTTTAACTGCTAGCCTACAGGAAAATTGTATTGTGAATTGCATTCTATCTTTATAATACCAAAAAGGGACAAATCAATAATACAAGTACATACATGCTTCATTATATCTTCATGTAGACTTCTAGCTTTCTGCTCAAGCTCCAGCTGTCAAACATAAGGAGGTGGTCGTCATCTGTTGGTCACATATTTGTACTATGACTAACCAAGAAATTATATTATTCTTCGAATTAAACTATAGCACATAAAACACATAATGCATACACAAAAGATAAAGCCCCTTTAATCAGTATAGTCTAAACTTAGGCTAACTAAAATATATGTTTAACGGCTCTAAACTAGAAGACACATATAGATTGTTGTAAATTGATGAACATAAAACAAAGATGGCAAAGATTAGAAAATAGTTTTTATTTCAAGTTTAATTTAGTTGAAGTTCATGATTCTGTTGTCAAAATTGATGAAAATGATGTTCTCGCATGAAAGATTGGGGGTCGCATACACTTTGAAGTCATTAAATTTCAAGCGAGATAAATTTAGGATATCAAATCTTGGAATATGATGATTAAAGATATGAAGTTAAAATAAATGACCATGATGACAATGATTTAAGCCAAGAAATTGAAGCACAACTTGTTGGCATAATGACTAAAACACTTCTGGTTGTTGCATGGTGCAGCAATTGACCTATAACGTAAGTTAGGTGGGTCAAGTCACAATCGAATTGTGGCAGTTAAACTACTACACTCTTAAGTAGAAAGAGTTGTACCCTGACTATAACTATATCATTTGGCCTAGTGGTAAGTGTTCGATCAAACAATTGGTATCAAAGCTAACCTCTAGGGTTAGTTCTAAACAGGACTAGCAAGACTATATGGAGAACAACGTACAAGTTGTTAATCGTTCATCCATGTTCAAGGGCGAGATGTATGATTACTAGAAGCTCAAGATGATAGCCTTTCGTTAGTACAATAACATAGATTTGTTAGACGTTGTGGAGAATGGCATACCTACTCTCTTTGATGTCAGTAGATCATCTACAAGTTTTGATAATAACAAACATTATATATGACTTATCTAGTTAAATGTGAATGTATTATCTGAACATTCTAACGTGTGCTCTGTGACAATTGAATCATTCTATAGACCATCTAGTGGATCATCTAGTCTCGTGACAGACGGTCTAATAGACAATGTGTTCCTAAT